>NC_039364.1:126247970-126250853 GCF_003573695.1 Papaver somniferum
CCCCCCCCCCCCCCGTTTTTTCATATTCTTAGAAATTATCGGAAGTTTTTCGGATTTCCGATAAGTTAACCTATCAGAGTCGAATTCGAATTTTCAAATTCCATCAGATATTGTTGTTTTTTGGAAATCCGATAACAGTTAGCCTATCAGAATCAGATTGGTGAAAATCCGGCGACATTTAATCCGTTGACGTCCCTATCTCTCGCTTTTACAGAAAAACGTAATATTTTACATTACAATTTTATTTATACATCTCTAGGCAGATAGTCTACTACCTGAAGTTTTTGAGCTGAAAAGGTACCCTGAGACAAGATCTGGAATTCATACAAGGAAACAGAGAATTGCATAAGCACTCATAGGAAAATCATTAAAGCATAATATGCTCACATAACTAGAATATAAGATAAACTGAAGTATGTCGATACTCACTAAATCTTAGAAAACCGAAAATAAAGTACTAGATACTCATTTAAAAGAATTGCAGTATTTGATACTCATTTAACTCGAAGTGAAGGAACAAGATGCTCACTCTATCATCAAAATGAAGTAGAGGTATACTAATCTTCAAAAGAGAAATACACTAACAATCAACTCTGAAGTAAACAATGAGCTTGTCTTAAAAAGACTAGAAGAGGTTGATCTAAAAGAGAAAAAGCTCTGATTTAGCTGAAAAAGCATCAGAGGAACATGGGGAAAAACCAGAGAGCTGTAAAACCCAGAGAGTTTCAGCCTAGAGATTTAATGCTCAGAGAAGTACTACCGAGCAGCCATGAGTTCAAACTTGGAAAACTTGTGGCGACTTAGGAAGGCCCTATATAATCTCAAAAAAGATAGGTCGAGGCGCCTACAGGTTGAAAAAATTATTTGGGGAAGAGATGAGCTACCCATACAATATCTTGAATTTAAAGAAATATTACCAGTAGCAAAAAAAATATTTATTTTATCTCAAATCTAACTCAGGTTGATTTCCTTACCTGCAACAAGTGATTGTAGCCCAGGGGCACATATTAACTCGAAATACATTATATATCACTTTACAGAAAAGCATAAAATTTTACATCACAGTCTTACTTTTACACCTCTAGAAAGACAGTCTACTATTTGGAGTTCTTAAATTGAACAGGTACCCTGGGAAAAAGTCCGGAACTCACACATGGGAATAGAGAAGTACATAAGCACTCAGAGGAAAATCAGTGAAGCACAATATTCTCACGGAACTAAAATACAAGAGAAAGTGAAATATATTGATGCTCACTAAATCTTAGAATACAGAAAATGAAGTACTAGATACTTATTTAAAAGAATTGGAGTACTTGATACTTGTTTAACACGAAGTGAAAGCACAAGATGCTCGCTTAATCATCAAAATGAAGTAGAGGAATACTCATAAAAAACGAAGTGAAGTGTTAAAATACTCACAAAATAATTGATGAAACACAAGATGTTATCATAAATATTATAAGTGAAAATTAATTGAAATTTTCACATTGCTCAAAATCTTATATCTCGAAAAGGTTAGTCAAATGACTTAAAAAGAAAATATCTAGTCCGCCAGACGTACATGTTCAATTAAACCGAAGACACGCTATAAATAGCTAAAGAGAAAAAGGACCTCTCCTGGTGAAAGAGCAGCCAAAAATAAGACTAACTGCCTAAGCTCCGAACCAGAAGCTGACAGCACAGAACGGACCCTGGCCAGGTACCCCGAAGTAAGATCTGTCCATCACACGTTATAGTTCGATGTTGTTGTCATCACTAGCGTCGCAGACAAAATCTCCCACAAAGCAAAATAGCTCTAATAACAACCAAAGAGATAAAATATGAGATGAGCAATCGACTGAATTGTATATACAAGAAAAATTCGGGTATAAAATCGAAATACGCGGTCTATAAACCTTACCAGACCAGGTCAAAGGAATAGATTTGAGAAGGCCATAAGCAAAGGGGCCATAGTCATAAAACGATCTGAGAAATAAAACCCAGATCATTAGAGGTCCACAATTAAAAGAAGGGACTACCATAATAAGATCCAAAATCGGAACGAACGACCTTCTAAAATAGGTCAATCACTCCATAAAATTGCCAAAGATTGAAAGATTTGAAGACACATATCAAAAATCAGAAATGACCTACCAATAGGTCGATCACTCTAAAAGGTGACCAAAGGTCTAATAGACTAAAGATGTAGGTCGATCCAGACCACGAGATGATATGATACTATAGTCAGGTCGATGACACAATAAGATAAGTCGAAAATTGAAAGAATGACAAAAGTCAAAACTCGACCTAAAGAGTACAACTCTGATCAACCAATACATTGTAGTCAAAAGGGTAGTCATCAAAACCGCGACACATCCACAAAGGACAACATGCCAAACACAGATCATTCTGAAGGTATAATCCAGGTCGATAAAGATCCTAAATCCCCATAAACAAATGGGATATAGACAAAACCAACATATCACTTAGCCACGGAGGTCAACATAAGCTCAATTTACAAATCGACTTGTAAAATACCAGATCGATACGACATGAGTTGAGGATAAAAATAAAAAGTAAGTCCTCATAAGACTAAAGTCTAAAGTTTATGACCCATTAGAGGTCATAAAACATGACAACTCGAGAAGCTTGAAGAGTCCATATCAGAATGAAAATCTAGATCTAAAGTTAACTCGATCTTATTATTTTTCAGATCATAAGCATGGTCTTAAAATCTACAAAGAAGGGTCAAAACCTCTGAAGTCCAATTGATCAAAGCTTAATTATTCAATCCGAATAGATCAATCACATCAGTCGAATCTTCATAAAACAATGGTCTAAACAAGGATTACTGATAAATAAATTCAAAATCCATACAAAAATCCTCTTCCAAAGGGGGGGGGG
>NC_039364.1:126250883-126284548 GCF_003573695.1 Papaver somniferum
GGGGGGGAGTAGCAAATTAGGTGCAAATGTGAAAAAATAACTCGCATTAACCTTTCAGAATCCAAAAACAATATGTTCCACAAAAAAGTGTTTAATTTCATTCATGGATAAAAAATTGGTACATGAAGCACGATGACCTTGGTCACCAAGGATGAAAATCCAAAAGGGCTAGAAATTATAAGAATTGATCTCTCTAACAAACTAAAAGCTTCGCGATCTAAATCAAATAAACTAGGGCGAGACGGTTTCAGATCGAGAGAGGGATCATTTAGCTTTCTCATACTCCTTAGGTCGAAACCAACAATAGGATGAAGCCACCCAGTTTCTATCCCAACGATCCCTCTTTGGCCTTCATCAATTCAATTTGAAGATATCTTATACAGACAACCCTGCTCCTAAACTCACACAATACCTTAAAGTAAAGTAAATAAATAAAAAATGAGAGAGAGAAAGAGAAAAAAATACGAAAATCTTGAAGGCAAGAGAGAGGGGGATCATTAAAAAAAGAATAAAATTTTAACTCACCAAACCTAACCGCAAAGCAGAGTTAGATCCATCTCCTGAAGATTGCTCATAGGCAATAAACTTGAGAAGAACAGCTCAAAGTGTATAAAGGGAGATGGGCATAACAAAAAACTCTTTCTCTTTCCATGGACAAACCTCGGCAACAGTGACTAACCCCATAACGGTAGTCATGGACACAAATACGAATAAGGGTAGATAAGGACAATATACAAACAATTGGGTTCCCCGATCTTTCAATTGATCGAGAAGAGGAATCAATATCTGAAATTTCTCGTCTACTTGAAGTATCTTTTCCTCGATCTGAAAAAAGAGGAACAAACAAAGATGTGATCAGGTCGTATAGAATAATAATGATGATGGAAGTAAATGAATAACCTTGCATCATAACTTACTGAAAACGATATGCGCTTTCGAATCGCCAGAACTCTCAAAAATCTCACAATCATAAAAAATAGAAGACATTAGTGAACATCTTTCAAAAGATGCAAAACTTATAACACAAAACATAACAAAGATGTTATGAGATGGATCAACAAGAGCAATATCGCTCGACACCAGAAAAAAATGAACAACAACATTGATAAAAGGTGTAAACCCACGCCAAAGGCATGACCTAAAAGTGGGTAGCTCATGTTTCATACGATGTTTAATAAGAAAATCATTGTTGCTAAGAAAATCACACCAGCAGATTTCAATCTAAAAACGATGTGGAACAATAAAGAGACCCAGAACAACCTCAATATAAGCATAATCTGGGTCTATTATTGAAAACGAAGTATTTTTCCGGATCCCTAAGGGCCTAAGAAAAATAGGATTAGAAGGCCAATGGATACAACTATGAACAAGAGCAAAACTAAAGAAAAAAAAATGAAATATCTGGAAAAGCTCTGAAAAAGAAAGATATTGTAAAAAGAAATTTACAGATCTGATTTCCTTATAAATGAAAAAAAAACTAGAAGAGAGAAGAAAAGGGTAAGCGCTTCAACCGGTACATTTTTCCCATTAAATTTCATCGAGATTATGACACATGGAATAAAGACCTACTACCTTAATTCATATCTACCACGATCTCAGAGGGATAATAATACTCACTTTAAACTTTTTCAGTTTTCAAAAAAGTTAAATACACCTCCATTAACTTTTCCAATTCTGAGAAAGGTTACATTAATAATGTAAACATAAAATACTATGATCATTATGAGGTAGCAGTGACTCTTAAAATTACCAAAAATTAGCAGCTAATATTCCCAGAGGAATTGAATAAATTTCCAAAAATTGACGCGTGTCAAACAACCTTCACAGGTGTTGTAAATGCAACCTTGACAGCTACCGACAAACCAATATCTTTACAAAAAGATATTCCCCTTTTTTAGGGGAGAGGGAGGGGCATATCATATCAAAAAATGGTCTCAAAGATCCCAAATCTAGGTAATACCGCTAAATAAAGCTAATTGTTATCTCTTATCCGAGCTGAGCTATAAATATAATATTTACACCAAAATAAAAGTCACACTACTTCCATCTGTAAAAACGATCTGAGCTGTTGCGGAGCAAAAAACAGTAATCAAAGTTTACATAAAGTACAGTCAAAAACTAAATTTTAAGTAAACTGTGGGCAAATATGTAGATGACCAAATATAGCATCTACCAAATACTAGCAGTTATACATGTCCTACGAGCTAGAGTGCAGAGAGAAAACTTGGGTTGAGGTCGGGAAGACTTGTCTTTAGTACGTGCAAGACTTAGAGGACATCATACTCTCATAACCACGACCTGAAGATGAAGATTACACCACGTGCACGATCTAAGTTCTGGAGCCCATATAATATAGAGACCGAAGACACAGATAGAAGTCAAGACTAAGAGCCCATGACCTAGAGTAAGAGTCATGTGACAATGAGAGCTACCAGGTCTAGGAGAGCATTCGAGAAGGAAGTGATATTTGAATGGATAATGACGTCATATCCATATATATAGATTAAGGCAGTTTCCAATTATGCATACTTCCTGCGTGATAGTTACGCTAGTATAAATAGCTAGAAAGGCTACGCTTTTAAATCAAGTACGATGTACACAACTTCGACTGATTAATAAGAAATATTTATCAGTGATTCTCTATTTTGATACTTTTTGAACTGAGAGTCTGACTGACTGAGAAAATAGCCATAATCCCCCTTGTTAGAGCACTGTTCGGTTGAACTCGCAAGCGTTGCTATCTCAAGCTTGTTTTTCAAGTTTAGTTGATCAAAACTATAGTCTTGATTTCTAGTCTACTTATAGGAGTTTCGGACTAGGATAGATTGTGTAGTTGAGCTTTAGACTTCACGGTGCTTACCACTGAAGACGAAGATCTACTGAAGAACTCGAAGGAACTTCATCAACAAAAGGTATATGGAGACTAAAACTTATCTATCACTCAGAAGTCTATTTTATTCTATTATATTCTATCTCCTATTGAGACAAAAGTCGTATAACGATATAGACTTTCATATCATACACATTTGTTATTTCGAGCTGAGTATAACTCGCTTATCTATTTCTCGAAATATGTGTTGGTAGCTTTTTGCTTTAGCTACATTTATTATTAGCCTTGACGAGTGTATTTGGAAATAATTTATTTGTTGGAAGCTAAATAATAAGACAAAAGATGATCATGTGGAAATTGCCTTGAAACCTCTTACATGATTTGTGTGAGACAGTCATTTGATGTCGACTTGGAAAGTTTCATATTGATCATTTGATCACTTGAAAATTGCTTATAAGCTAATGGTTTTTGTGAGACAGCCATTGTCGTCTTCTAAGAATGTTTTAGTGATTGAAATGGGAGTTTAGAACTAAAACCCATGTCTGGAAAACATCACAGTATGCGTACTTAGTGTACAAACTGTGTTGGTATGATTCAGGTTTGGAAACCAAGTTTGCATACATTATGCGAACGGTTTTAACTTTTAAGGTCCGGGAACCAAGTTTGCATACCAGTATGCGTACGTTCTACCCGAGTTAGGTCAGGGACGACAGTTTTTGTACCCGTTTGCAAACTACTGGACAAGACCAAAGTCCGGAACTAAAGTTTGCGTACCCGTTTGCAAACTTAGTGGTTAATGTTCTAAAATCGGTTTCATATGTTTACATACTCATGAACAAATACATTTATCATTTTTTTTTTCTGAATCACATTAAATTTCATTGATAATGCAAAAATGATACATCCCAAATACAAAGAACACTAACTTTAAAGCAAAACACTCAGGCCCATACACAGGCCCAATACTCACACTTAATCACTCCATTTCAACCAAATCTATAATATTCAACATTTGGCATTTATACTCTTGGGAAACACTGAGGTTTCTTAGATGAATTTTCCTAACTCCAGCTGTTAATGTTGCTCCTTTCTTTGCCATACAATCTGCAGAAAAGTTGGTTTCCCTGTAACAATGTTGGTATCTTATTTGATTTAGCTTCCTTGTAGCAATTAACCATCTCCCTTTCAGAAACCATGGAACTTTCCCCTGAGCAAATTCTGCAAGAACAAATTTGGAATCTGAAACTATAATAATCTTCAGCATACCCCATTGCACAGCCAACTCCACTGCACACATGATACCATAATATTCTGCTAGATAATTAGTAGCAACCCTATACCACCAGAGAGGGCACCTAACATCTGAAAATTTGAATCTCTACAACAACACCAAATCCAGCAGAGCCAGGATTACCAAATGATAATCCATCACAACAGAACATCACAAAGTCTTGTTCAGGTGGAGACCAATAACATGTTTTAATATACTGAAACCTGGAATGTCTGAGTCCTAATTGAAGTTTTTCAATGATTTTCTGATCATAGTTCTGATTCCACTTGGTACCTGTAATTCTTAATCCACCCTCATTCACAAATTTCATGATTCTTCCCTTGAAACTTTGCATACTTGGCTTAATTTCATCAAAAAATCTTTTGTTCTTCTGAAACCACAGTTCTTTCAGAATAATACATTATGCAGTTATCCAAACTTGTTTGAACAGTGGACTACACTTGGAGGCACTCTTCCATAAGTCATCAAAAGAATTTGGCCCTTTGAATTGAAATATAGCACAGATCCATCTCCAAATCTCCTTACTGAAATTGCACTCCTAGAGTAAGTGATTCATACTATCTTGTTCAGTTTCACAAATGCAACATCTTTAAACAATTTCATATCCATTCTCTATCATGCACTTATCATCAATATACATTCCTTGTATAAGTTTCCACACATTACTAGCAACAGATGGATGAAGATATTGTGACCATAAGTACTTTGACCAATTTACTGGCTGTTCGTGGTGCCTCAATTTATGAAATAAGGAATGCAATCTTTGCAAACCATGGCTTAATGTTCATGAACTGATTCTTGTACTTTTTACATTATGAATCATTCTGATTTTGCTACAATTGGATCATATATACTTCTATGTGATTGTCAACAATTGAACAACTCTATGATTCATTTGATTATCTTTCATAATTGATTGATCATCATAGTTGATCAAGATGTGTTAGATGAATGTGGTTAAGATAAAAGTGTTCATATGGCTAACTTTCGTTAACTATTATTGAGCCAACTCAATATAAACATTTAGGCACGGTTACCCATATTTAAATGAGAGTATATTTCATTTGTATGTGATAATAAGACCATCTAGCGATGCAGAGCTATTGCTTTAGTTTCAAGCAAACTTAATTAGCTTGTATCTTAAATCAGATTTTCATCTAACTGTGAATATGGAATGCTAACTTAGCAAACCGTGATTTGAAAGGCTATATAAAGGAGAACTCTAGGAACTAGGAAACCTAATCCCTGCACCTCCCGTGTGATTCTCCTTTAACCTAGGTTTTCCTAAAACCATTATAAGTTAACGACTTAAAGACTTCATGGGGATTCTGAAGCCAGATCCAACTATTTTCTATGTAGTTGCATATTCTGATCTACTTGTTCTATCATGTTGAGTACTATCTTCTCTAAGATTTGCTCGAGATTTATCTCCAATAGGTAAGATATAAAAAGTAATCACAAAGCTCTTCGTATCGTTTTTTGTGATACCACAATAACCTGTTCTACTACCATATAGTTAACTTATTGTGAGATGATTGATATTTCTGGGCTGTTCTTCGGGAATATAAGACCGGATTATCAATTGGTTCATGTGCATCTTGATTTATCATAATACGGAACAAAACTTCACAGGTATTTCAGTGGGAGACAGATTTATCTATTCCTATAGACTTTTCTGTGTGAGATAGATTATTTATCAATTCTTCGACTTTGGGTCGTATCAACTCTTAGTTGTGGGTGAGATCAGCTAAGGGAATCAAGTACGTAGTATCCTGCTGGTATCAGAAACGTAAGGAACGCAACTGTACCTTGAATCAGTGTGAGATTGATTGGGGTTCAACTACAGTCCGAACTGAAGTTAGTTTGTAGTTGGCTAGTGTCTGTAGCGGCTTAATACAATGTGGTGTTCAATCTGGACTAGGTCCCGGGGTTTTTCTGCATTTGCAGTTTCTTCGTTAACAAAACTTCTGGTGTCTGTGTTATTTCTTTTCCGCATTATATTTTGTTATATAATTGAAATAATGCGTTGAATCGATCAATTAGTAAATCCAACCTTTGGTTGTTGATTGAAATTGATTGATCTTTGAATATTGGTCTTTGGTACCGTTCAACTTATTTCTATTGTATTCAATCAGGCTCGCAAATTCCTATTTGCTTGATTGCGGATTGAATCGAGAAATTGAGATATAACTCTTTGATATACTTTTTATTAAGATTGAGTCTGACTGTCTAGTTGATTCTCTTAAAAGTATATTGGAGTTAGTCCATACAGATTGCTAAGCGAAATATTGGGTGAGGTTGTTAGACCCCCGCTTTTTCAATTGGTATCAGGACAGGCGAACACGTTAAAGACCTCATAAGTCTGTGTTTGTAGCGATCTGACTATATGGACAAAAGTATTATCTCTGATAAAGCAATGCCAGTTCTGAGTCACTCTGATTTGGATCAATATCCTGAGACTTCTGAGAAATATCCCTTGTCCGCTCCTTTGACTGAATCTGCGTTCAACTGGGAAAAATATCTTGATGAACAGTTGGATGATCTTTCAGATGAGAGTGATTCAGAAGAAGGAAAAAGTATTGATGAGGAAGTCTCACAATATATCAAGCTCTTTGACCATTCTTTGAAAGGAAAGAAGTCAACAACTTGCTTGAGTAAATATCTGGCACTTCTCTGTCAAGAAAACAAAAAACTGAGAAAACTATTTAAAGGTTATGATTGTGGGTACAAACTCTTATAATCTATCGTTAAAGATAGATAATAACATGTACGCTCAAAAATGTCTGAACGTGATAATCTTCTTCGAAATCTCTTTGTGTTGAAAGAAAGACTTGCAGAATCTGAAGCAAGGTATGACTCTCAACAAAAATGTTTTAATGACATAGAAATCAGTCTTCTCGCCAAAGAAAAACTTTTGGAGACTAATCTCGCCGTTGCTCTTGATAAGGTAAATTCACTGGAAAAAAATCTGAAAAGATTCAATTATACACCTACAAAATTATCTTCTATGCTGGGAGCATGTAAAGAACACCGTGATACACGTGGTCTGGGATATAAAGGAATAGACGCTCCAAGTACCAGTAAGATCAATTTTGTCCGTACTAATGAAAAGTCTCCATGTGGGAAATCAATTCACATGAGAACTGAAAAAGCGGGGGTCTAACAACATCACCCAATATTTCGCTTAGCAATCTGTATGGACTAACTCCGAAATACTTTTCTAGAGAATCAACTAGACGGTGAAACTCAATCTAGATAAAAGTATCTCAATGAGTTAATATCTCTCTCTTGATTTGATTTTTACTCAAGCTAAAAACAATAGCGAGTCTTTATCAAATATAAGGAATACTTGGACGGTACCAAAGACCAATGTCCAAGCATCAATCAATATAAATCAACAACCAAATGTTGGATTTCCAATTGATGATCACGAACGCACAACCTGTATTATTTCAATTATATAAAATATAATGCGGAAAAGAAATAACACAGACACCAGAAATTTTGTTAACGAGGAAACCGCAAATGCAGAAAAACCCCGGGACCTAGTCCAGATTAGATACACACTGTATTAAGCCGCTACAGACACTAGCCTACTGCAAACTAACTTCGTACTGGACTATAGTTGAACCCCAATCAGTCTCCCACTGATCCAAGGTACAGTTGTACTCCTACACCTCTGATCCCAGCAGGATAATGCGCACTTGATTCCCTTAGTTTATCTCACCCACAACCAAGAGTTGCTGTAACCCAAAATCACAGACTTGATAATAAAAAGATTTGTCTCACACAGAAAAGTCTATAAAAGGATAAATATGTCTCCCACAGATAAACCCTAGGATTTGTTCCGTCTTAAGATATAAAATCAAGGTGAACAGGAACCAATTAATCATCCGGTCTTATATTCCCGAAGAACAGCCTAGATTAATCAATCACCTCTCTACAATCCTTCCTGACTACACAAGCGGATTGTCGAGGAATCATAAACAGTGAGACGAAGATTTTTGTGACTTCTTTATCTTGCCTATCGGAGAACTCTCACGATCTCAAGCCAATCAATCGATTGTACTCGTACGATAGAAGATACAAGATCAGATCACACAACTACGATAAAGTAGTATCGGTCTGGCTTCACAATCCCAATGAAGTCTTTAAGTCGTTAACCTGATTTTAGAGAAGAAAATCAAAGGTTAATGGAGATCGACTCTAGCGGGCGCACTAGTAGCACACAGACGCGTGGGGATTAGTTTTGCACAATGCTAGATGTCTCCTTTATATAGCCTTCAAATCAGGGTTTTGCTTTAGTCACAAAGCAATCCTTATTCATCGTTAGATGAAAACCTGATTTAGATTCAAGCTAATATTTCTCAACCGTTAGATCGAAAACTTAGCTTGTCACACACACTTGGGTAGACGTTTACTGGGTTCGTGAAAACCATGCCCAAACGTGTACGTGTATGTTGGTTCAACATAGTAACCCCAAAGGTTAACCATATGAGCATTTCATATTAACCTTGTTCTTCTTCACCATAACTAGTACAATTGACTCAAATGAACTAGTTAAAGAGTTGTTCAATTGCTATGAGATCTTATGTAACTACACAAGAAACAATTGAAACAAAGATGATTCGATTCGATTGAATCGGTTCATGAACATTATATTCACGGTTTGCATAAAGCATTTCTTAGTAATTTAATGTTTCATGTTCAGAGCACATCTTTAGATCATAACCTCTTAAGTTCACAAACAATTCGCAGACTTAAGTTAATCGGTTGAGTTTTCCAAACTCAGCAGAAATTCTCGGAAAGAGAACTTCCGCCAGTTCGCGGACTGGGTTCGCGGACTTAGCACACAAACGAGTTTTGGAAAATCCCAGCAGAAATTCTCGGTCGAGAACTTCCGACAGTTCGCGGACTGAGCTGCAAACTAGGTTCGCGGACTTGGAAAGCCAATTCCACAATCCTCCCGATTTCTCTTGATCAACAAAGTTCGAAAACTTCGGTTCAAGGAATACATGGTTATGTAATCTAAACTCTCATTTCAATTATTGAGACATTCTCAGAGGACGCTATGCAGCCGTTATTTACAGACCGATTCACGTCAGAGCAATTCTCAAAGTGATTGAAACTTTTCATGACTTTCGTCACTAGGTGAAGATAAACTTGATCAAAGCGAAACGCTTTACCAACACACGATTTCGAGATAAAAGATAAGCAATGAATGCTCAACTCGAAATGTCAAATGTGTATGATCTAGTATATATAACATACGACTTTTGTCTCATAAGAAGTATGAGATAAAAGAGATAGACTTTTGAGTGATAAATAAGTTCAAGTCTCCACATACCTTTTTGTTAATGAAGTTCCACGGTTCCTTGTATAGATCTTCGTCGTTGTATGATGAATTACCATGAAGTCCTTGAGCTCAACTACACTTTTCTATCCTAGTCCGAGACTTAGCTATGTAGGCTAGAAATCAAGACTTATAGTTTTGATAACTAACATTGACAAACATGCTTGAGATAGCAACGCATGCGAGGTTGACCGAGCCATGCTCTAACAATCTCCCCCTTTGTCAATTTTAGTGACAAAACTATTAATACATATGGATTACAAAAAAGATAAATTTTAGTGGCTCCTATTCCATAGTCTAATCTTCAACGTTCCTTGAAATCTTCGTCCTTCCAAGTACTCCAATGATCCCAAAGGTTGTAAGTTTAGCACCATCGTTGTTGAAGATCCGTAGCTATAACAATGAGAGAAATCGAGATTCTCGATCATTATTATACAATTTCATAGTATTATTATATAACATCAAATTCCAAATGTATCACGACTTTAACAATAATACTATGGTGATATGTATCACTCCCCCTTAGTCAATACTCCATCTCGCTCATGGAAACCACTCCCCCTTACACATTGATCCGAAAACCATATATATTTGTAGTGTGAACTACAATATTTCTCCCCCTTTTTGTCAATAAAATTGGCAAAGGTACAAGAATGGGATCATAATGAAATTTCCACAAGAGACATTTCATGACCAAAAGAAAAATACATACCAACTTAATTTAGATGCAATCTAATAGCCAAAGCTAATAGCATTCATCAAGGAGTTTTAAGATACAAGATAACCCCTATAAAATTCCACAGCCGCACTCCCCGTAAGATATTACCATTAAGCACAAGTTCAAAAGAACTCTCCCCCATTTGATGTCATTCCCGAGAGAACAACAAGAGCGACCTAAATTTTGAAAGAAAAGAAGGATTTTTTAATTGGACACCAAAAACCATGGAAATGATTTTCTATATCCAAAACTCAATCAAATTAATCACAAGCAAACCCATGATTAATTTAATCGGAGTACGCAACAAAATCAAACCACAAAAGTGATCAATTTAATTGATTGTGCTCAACATAAGAAAACTCACGGAGCTACGACTAAGATAACCACATGGAGATGACTACCTTAATCGTTCAAATACTCAACATAAGGAAAACCTTACGCAATATATGACTACATTAACCAAAGAACATGATAGTGTAGCCTTTCATATACTCAACACAAGAACTTGTGGAATATATGAAAACTCAACTAGATTAATTACAAAAGAACCTATAATTAATCTAATTGGAATACAAACAACCAAATTAATCACCGAAGTAATTAATTTAATTATTTTGGGCTCAACATAAGAGAACTTATGGAACCCCGACTAAGTTCATCATAGAATATGACAACCTTAACCGTACATGTACTCAACATAAGAAAGAAGACTTATGGAGTACTGACTAAATAACCAAGCTAGTTGATTAATTTAGTTCCTAATACTCGACATATAGCATCTTATAGAACAACCAACAAAGCCAAGGTAAATCGACTTAGTTATAAGGTGCTCAACATAAGACACACAATGGAGCCTTCACGGTAAAAAATAATAAAATGGATCAATGAAGATCAATACCGTGGATAACATACAAGGATCTATTCTATTTTCCATCATAATGACATAATATACATTATCCTTGTTGAACAAAAGATTTCATCCTATTTTCCATCAAATACATGATTGCATAGGCATATCTTTTGTATATGTCAAAAGTCCATTCGTCCTTTCATCAATACGAATACCGATTCATGAACGACTTTACTTTTGACTGCAATATGGGACCTTCAAGTTCATAGACGTAAACAATACATATCCCATAAAAATATTACAATATCACAAACCATTAAAGTACTGCAATAAACATCATCCTCCAGATATTTTTAGAATTTAATACCAATAAACCTAAAAAAATAACATAAGAAGATGAAAACAAAAATAGCTATGTGTAGTCACAATCATCGCTATTCAAAACACTAGTTATTCTTCCAACTAATCCAAAAAGAAGACATCCTAGGCGACAATGCCTTTGAGAAATTCAGCATCATTCCCGAACTCCTTGTTGTCAATAGCCATTGGAACATACGGTTCACGAAGATAGGAGTTTGTATCAACGAACTGCCTTGGCTGATTATGTCGTACCAAGGCTCTCTGAATTTCTAAGGACTTTGACACAAAAGCCTTTATTTCACGAATCTCCTTTTCTTACTTCCTTCAACTCATCAAGAACATCGGAAAACTTCTGAGAGTTAGAAGGCACAGCCCTGGGATTTCTTGAATTCCTTCTTTTTCTTTTCAGGGACTTAGAAACAAGAGATTTTTCTTTTTCCTTGATTGAAGATTTAACAATCATGTTGACATCCTTTCCATCTGACATGGTGCTTTGAGAACAGTTATAAACAACTGGATTTGTGTGATTGAATCACCTAACTCAACAAGCAATCTTATATAGGATGTCAAAAAGGAAAAAGGAATGTAGGGTTCGAAACCTATTGACAGGTTCGTATACGCCCAACTCTAAAACCCTATAAAGAGTAGAATTGTCGATAATAACCCTTTATTTTATTTGATAGACAGAAAATAACAAATCTAAGAAAAGAAGGAAAAACTTTACTGAAGCCTGAATCAACACTCAATCTTGTCTCTTTTCGATCAGGCACATGAGACGAGATTTTCCCAACAACACAATCAAGTTGTGTTGCGATGAACAACGATTTGTCCATCTTTTTCCTCAAGGGAGGAATCTTCAGACTTTTGTCTATCAAAACGATTCGACCATACTTTGTTTTCAAATGGTCTTACTCTATCCATGGAAACCAACTTCTTAAACGAAGATAAGATCCTACATACCTCGGAGGTCTTCTGAGCAAGTTTCAGCTTCCTTGCTAATCGATCTGCTCTTCGTTGAAGTTTGCTGGCGTGCCTTATTTGGTGCTTGTACTTGTAACACCTTGATAGTTCGTGTCCCTTCATCGAACAAAACGAGCACGTCAAACTTGGATAGTATTCAAGCATATGAGATGTGCAAGCAGCTAGACATACAGTAGATCCTGAAACATTACTGACAGGGTTTCCAGTTAGAGAATCTTCCAGCTTGATTGGGTTTCCTTCTTCTCCGAACCCATTTAGGTTGATATATGTATTGCTACAAGTATTAAAATCGATGTTTTCACCAAGGAGCCCTACACTTGATTTCCTATCTTCATCGGAATCATAGGTTTCAGATATTTCATCAAGTGTTACAGCTAGACCTTTGTTCCCAGTGTATTTTCTACGATTTGGGCATTCGTAAGCAAAATGGCCAAAACCCTTACACTTAAAGCACTGAGGCATGTCCTCGTCATCAGCCTCGTCAGCATCCCTGTTTTTAGGAGGTACGTGACCGTGAGGTTTGTCTGATGACCTAGGTTTGTCTCTTGAAAACTGTTTACTTCTTTTCAACAGAAGATACCTAAACTGTCTTGTGATCAAGGGGACCGACTTGTCAAGGTCTTCATCTAAAAAATCATTCTCAGACTGATCATCCTCAGAGACATGAACACTTTTACCTTTGGCAAATAATTTAGTGTTCTTCTGTGCTTTAAAGGAAACATCCTTACCAACTTTGGATGTATGCTCATGGTCAAAGATCTTTAGCTTCCCAACCAAGGTGTTT
Organism: Papaver somniferum; assembly: GCF_003573695.1. Lineage (NCBI taxonomy): Eukaryota > Viridiplantae > Streptophyta > Magnoliopsida > Ranunculales > Papaveraceae > Papaver > Papaver somniferum. The sequence continues at coordinate 126,264,051 of NC_039364.1, forward strand.
CTGGAAAGATTATTGAGGTTATTCCCCTCAACGATGGCATGCTTCTTAGACTCGTATCTATATGGCAGCGATCTGAGAATTTTCATCACAATGTCCTTTTCAGGAATAGTCTTACCCAATGCAAAAGATGCATTAACAATTTCAGATACTTTGTGATTAAACTCATCAAATGTTTCTTCATCTGCCATACGAAGGTTCTCCCAATCGGAATTAAGGTTTTAAAGCCTAGATTCCTTTCCCTGGAGTTTCCTTCAAATACGGTTTCTAAGATATCCCAAGCATCTTTAGACCTAGCGCAATTAGACACATGGTGTTGAAGACTTGGGGCAATGGCATGTATGATAGCATTTAACCCTTCAGAATTCTGCTTTGCAGCAAGAATCTCGGCAGCATTATATTCATCAATATTCTTAGGAACAGTTCCGTCTCCAGCTGCAACAACGGGCGCATCATAACCATTCACCACATATACCCATGATTGAAAATCACGCGATTGAAGAAAAGCTCGCATAGAAATTTTCCACATAAGTCATTGGAGCCATCGAAGACTGGTGGTACGTTAATAGAGATAGCACCTATGTCCATAGAGTCAGATCGCTACAAACACGGACTTGTTAGGTCTTAAACGTGTTTGCCTGCTCTGATACCAATTGAAAAAGCGGGGGTCTAACAACACCACCAAATATTTCGCTTAGCAATTTGTATGGACTAACTCCGAAATACTTTGCTAGAGAATCAACTAGACAGTCAGACTCAATCTAGATAAAAGTATCTCAAGGAGATAATATCTCTCTCTTGATTTGATTTTTACTCAAGCTAAAAACAATAGCGAGTCTTTATCAAATACAAGGAATACTTGGACGGTACCAAAGACCAATGTCCAAGGATCAATCAATATCAATCAACAACCAAAGGTTAGATTTCCAATTGATGATCACGAACGCACAACCTGTATTATTTCAATTATATAAAATATAATGCGGAAAAGAAATAACACAGACACCAGAAATTTTGTTAACGAGGAAACCGCAAATGCAGAAAAATTTCCCGGGACCTAGTCCAGATTGAATACACACTATATTAAGCCGCTACAGACACTATCCTACTGCAAACTAACTTCGGACTGGACTATAGTTGAACCCCAATCAGTCTCCCACCGATCCAAGGTACAATTGTACTCCTACGCCTCTGATCCCAGCAGGATACTGCGCACTTGATTCCCTTAGCTGATCTCACCCACAACCAAGATTTGTTGTAACCCAAAATCACATCTTGATAATAAACAGATCTGTCTCACACAAAAAAGTTTATAAAATGATAAATCTGTCTCCCACAGATAAACCCTAGGTTTTGTTCCGTCTTAAGATATAAAATCAAGGTGAACAGGAACCAATTGATAATCCGGTCTTATATTCCCGAAGAACAGCCTACATTAATCAATCACCTCTCTACAATCCTTCCTGACTACACAAGCGGATTGTCGAGGAATCACAAACAGTGAGATGAAGATGTTTGTGACTTCTTTATCTTGCCTATCGGAGAACTCTCACGATCTCAATCCAATCAATCGATTGTACTCGTACGATAGAAGATGCAAGATCAGATCACACAACTAGGATAAAGTAGTATAGGTCTGGCTTCACAATCCCAATGAAGTTTTTAAGTCGTTAACCTGATTTTAGAGAAGAAAATCAAAGGTTAATGGAGATCGAATCTAGAGGGCGCACTAGTAGCACACAAACGTGTGGGGATTAGTTTTGCACAATGCTAGATGTCTCCTTTATATAGCCTTCAAATCAGGGTTTTGCCTTAGTTACAAAGCAATCCTTATTCACCGTTAGATGAAAACCTGATTTAGATTCAAGCTAATATTTCTCAACCGTTAGATCGAAGACTTAGCTTGTCACACACACTTGGGTAGACGTTTACTGGGTTCGTGAAAACCATGCCCAAACGTGTACATGTATGCTGGTTCAGCATAGTAACCTAAAAGATTAACCATATGAGCATTTCATATTAACCTTGTTCTTCTTCACCATAACTAGTTCAATTGACTCAAATGAACTAGTTAAAGAGTTTTTCAATTGCTATGAGATCTTATGTAACTACACAAGACACAATTGAAACAAAGATGATTCGATTCGATTGAATCGGATCATGAACATTATAGCCACGGTTTGCATAAAGCATTCCTTAGTAATTTAATGTTTCATGTTCAGATCACATCTTTAGATCATAACCTCTTAAGTTCACAAACAAGTTCGCAGACTTAAGTTAATCGGTTGATTTTTCCAAACTCAGCAGGAATTCTCGGAAAGAGAACTTCCGCCAGTTCACGGACTGGGTTCGCGGACTGAATTCGCGGACTGAGTTCGCGGACTTAGCACACACACGAGTTTTGGAAAATCCCAGCAGAAATTCTCGGTTGAGAACTTCCAACAATTCGCGGACTGAGTCTGCAAACTAGGTTCGCGGACTTGGCAAGCCAATTCCACAATCCTCCCGATTTCTCTTGATCAACAAAGTTCGAAAACTTCGGTTCAAGGGATACATGGTTATGTAATCTAAACTCTCATTTCAATCATTGACACATTCTCAGAGGACGCTATGTAGCCGTTATTCACAGACCGATTCATGTCAGAGAAATTCTCAAAGTGATTGAAACTTTTCATGACTTTCGTCACTAGGTGAAGATAAACTTGATCAAAGCGAAACGCTTTACCAACACACGATTTCGAAATAAAAGATAAGCAATGAATGCTCAGCTCTAAATGTCAAATGTGTATGATCTAGTCTATATAGCATACGAATTTTGTCTCAAGTAGGAGATAGAAGAGATAAACTTTTGAGTGATACATAAGTTCAAGTCTCCACATACCTTTTTGTTGATGAAGTTACACGGTTCCTTGTATAGATCTTCGTCGTTGTATGACGAATCGCCATGAAGTCCTTGAGCTCAACTACACTTTTCTCTCCTAGTCCGAGACTTAGCTATGTAGGCTAGAAATCAAGACTTATAGTTTTGATCACTAAAATTGACAAACATGCTTGAGATAGCAACGCATGCGAGGTTGACCGAGCTATGCTCTAACAAGAACAATTCCTTTAACTACTATTATTGCGGAAATAAAGGACACCTTGAAAGGAGATGTCGTTTCCGACTGAGGAATGAAAAACTTCATAACATTCTTGTATGGACGTCTAAAGAAGTAATTAAACCTATCTCTCATCTAGATGGAGTAAAAAGCATTGTATGTAATCTGGAAAAATGTTGTGATGAGTCAATTCTTGATCACGATTTTGAGACAAAAAATGCCTACAATAGTAGAAGAAAGAACTTCAGGTGGACAACTGGCTCTTTAAATTACTCTGAGAAGAGAAAAAGTCATGGGAGGAAGAGAAAAGGTTTAAAATCTTTTTCTCTCTTTGAAGAAAGCCTTGAATCCAAGGTGTCTGCTCCAGACTTCATTCATATCAATAATCGAGTCTCGATGCTCAAGACAAATATAAACAGACTCACACGGAGCATTAAGAAGGCAAGGAAAGAAGCAGTCTCAGGTATCCCTTGTTCTCCTCTGTTTAAATCTCTTTCGACTAATCCTATTGATTTTTCTGAAAACTTCATGAAGGGAAGAGAGAAGAAGTCAATATTCTTGATGAGCGAAATGTCATCAAAATACAACTTGACTGCTCAATGTAGCATCCTCCTATTGTTACGAGGAGGATGCCCATAATTCTCAAGAAGATCTTTTGTCTTGAGAAAGTAGTCATTGTTATATTATTCTTTTCATTATATTTTCCATTTACGTAATGATGATCATAAAACTGTTGAGCCTTGCTCCAGTTTAATATTTATGATCTTCCACTCTTGAGAATGCTTCTTTGTTGATTGCCTTAAATGATTTTTTTTCTCTTCCCATTGACCAATTAGTTGTTGTTCATCAACAATTATCTTATGTTCTTTTGAACTAAGGTTTTAGTCAATTTGTTTAGAATGTGTCTTGGAGTTTTATCAAGACTACTTCTAAATTCGGCTCCAGTACTCTTGGTCTTGTACCAAGCTTGTAACCATAAGTCCACGTATACCTGACCCGTACGGAACATATACGAATAACCCTAGGGTTTCCTATTAAACTCTCATATATATATATATATGTGTGTATCATGCGCCTTTTGATACATACACGTTCCGCAACGTCAAAAAGTTCCTCTGAATTTTTTGTTTGGGTGTGCACAATGGATGGATGCAACAATAAAGATGAAGTTGAGAAGGGCAAGGCTATCGAGTTTCACGAGAACCCTTTTTTCATAACCTGTTATCATGTTGTTGATCATGAAAACAAACTACCATTTAAGATGTCATCACAACTGGTAGGAAATCTTCTTCGAGATTTTGAGGTCGTACGTGAACAACTTGGAATTGCAACAAAGAATCTTGAATTTCTGAAAAACGAACTGAAGAAAGCAACTGATGAACTCGTCCATGTTCAATCTCTAGTTGTTGGCCATGTTTGATGTTTTTTAAACTATGTTTTGTAAGAGTTGTCTCTTGATTAAATAATGTCTAGGAAACTTCTTATGAGAATTTATTCTTATGTTTTAAGAAGAATAACTAGGGTTTGGAATAGCCATTATTGTGAGTACACATATCTATTTCCAACGATTGTCATCTTGCAATGTTTTTAGATTTATTTATTTAAATTCTAAAGTTTCTTTGGAAGATGATTTTGCAGTATTAATCTTTATGGTCTTATATACTACAACTTGGTATGGGATATGTGTGTTTGCGTCCGTGAACTTTTATTGTCCCATACATGGTCAAAATTTAAGTCTTTCATATGTCAGTATGCAAGTATTGATAAAGGATTGAATGAACTTTTGACAAACAAAAGTTAAGCCTATTATGTCATTATGCAAATATTGGTGGAAGATAGGATGAGATTTTGTTTACAAAGATTAAAGTCTATTATATGTCATTGTGCAAATAGTGATGAAGAATAGAATGAGTATTTGTTTATTCCGCAGTATTGATCTTCCCTGATCCATATTTTTTATGTAAATACTATGCGGCTCCGTAAGTCTTCTTTTGTGAGCATTTCCGATTAAATTAATCATGGCTTCTCTTGTGGTTAATTTAATTGATATTTTTGGATACAAATTCATATTCTTATGTGATTTGTTAATGTCCAAAGAAATCCTTCTTTTCTTGTGAAAGTAAGGCCGCTCTTGTTGTTTTATGGGGAAGAGTTCTTAATTGAACTTGTGTTTAATTGCCAAATCTTTGTGGGGAGTGCGGCTGTGGAATATTATAGGGGTTATCTTGTTTATTTATAAACTCCTTGATGAATACATTTAGTTTCTGCTATATAATTGCATCTAAAAAAGTTAATATGTGCTTTTCTTTTGGTCATGAAGTATCTCTATGGAAATTTCATTAGGATCCCACTAATTTTCGTACCTTCGCCAATTTCATTGACAAAAGGGAGGAGAATTAATGTGTAGTTCACACTACAAATACATATGGTTTTCGGATCATTATGTAAGGGGGAGTGGTTTTCATGTGAGATGAAGTATTGACTAAGGGGGAGTGATACATATCACCATAGTATTGTTGTAAAAGTTGTGATACAATTGAAATTTGATGCTGTGTAATAATATTGTGACACTGTATATCAATGATTGAGAGTTATTGTTTTCTCATTGTTATGGCTACAGATCTTCAACAACGATGATGTTGAATTGAATACCTTTGGAATCATTGGAGTACTTGGAGGTGACGAAGATTTCGAGTAATGTTGAAGAACCAAGGAGATCAAGCATTTAGAAGAGAAGCTACAAAGTTTATTTATTTTGTATTCCATATGCATTGATAGTTTTGTCAGTAAAATTGACAAAGGGGGAGATTGTTAGAGCATTGCTCGGTCGAACTCGCAAGCATTGCTATCTCAAGCTTGTTTGTCAAGTTTAGTTGCCAAGACTATCAGTAATTTTACTTATAGATAAGTTTCGGATTAGGATACTAAGTGTAGTTGAACTCTAGACTCCACGACGTTCATCGATTAAAGACGAAGAAATACTCGAGGGAACTTGTGGAACTTCATCGACAAAAGGTATGTGGAGAATTGAACTTATCTATCACTCAAAAGTTTATCTATTCTATCTCTTATTTTGAGACAAAAGTCGTATTGCTATATAGACTTCGATTATATACATTTGATATTTCGAGCCGAGTTTATCTCGCTTATCTATTTCTTGAAATATGTGTTGGTAAGCTTTCGCTTTGGCCAAGTTCATCTTTACTCGTGACGAAAGTCATGTTGATTATTTCAATAACTTGAAAATCGCTTTGATGAAAAATAGTTTGTGAATAACAAATATATAACATCCTCTAAGATAGTTTCAATAATTGAAACGAGAGTTTAGAACATTTAACCATCTTTGGATATAAACATAGTGTGTTCTCACATTTGTGTAAAAGTCCAAAACCGGGAGCCCAAAGTATGCGTACCCGTACGCGTACTGGCGGTTGTTGGAAATCTGGGTAAGTATGCGTACCCGTATACATACTGGCGGAAAGTTCATGTCCGTGAATTTCTGATGGAGTTTTAAAGTGAAAAACAAACTCAATCTGGTTACTTAAGTGTACCCGTTTGAATACTTAAGTAGGTTACTTTCTAAAATCGGTTTTTTCATGAACTAAAACATTTATATAATAAGGAATGCAATCTTTGCAAACTGTGGCTATAATGTTCATGAATCGATTTGAGTGAATCAAACCGATTTTGCTTGATCTAAAATTTATATAATCTTCTATAAGATATAAGCAATTGAACAACTCTCTAACTAGTTCATTTGAGTCATTTGAACTAGTTATGGTGAAGATGAATAAGGTTGATATGAAAGTGCTCATATGGCTAACCATTACTTAACTATTGTTGAACCAACTAAGCGTACACGTTTAGGTACGGTTACCCAAACCTAAATGAAGTTATATTTAATTTGTGTATAACAATCTAAGTTTAATCTAACGGTTGAAATATATTAGCTTGAATCTAATCAGGTTTTCATCTAACGATGAATATTGAATGCAAGAGAACTTAGATTGCAAACCCTGATTTGGAGACTATATAAAGAAGAACTCTAGCAACTGGGAAACCTAATCCCCACACTTCTTGTGTGATACTAGTTGCATAAACTAGAGTCGATTCTCCTTTAACCTTAAGTTTTTCACGAAACCCTGTAGGTTAACGACTTGAAGACTTCATTGGGATTGTGAAGCCAGACCCAACTATTTTCTTTGTAGTTGTGTGATCTGATCTTGTTGTTTCTATCGTGATTGAGTACAATCATAAGATTGGCTTGATATTTCTATCTCTGATAGGCAAGATACAAAAGTGGTCATAAACACCTTCGTCTCATCGTTTGTGATTCCATAATATCTTGTTTCGTTAATCGATTAAGATTATTGTGAGGTGATTGATAATTCTTGGCTGTTGTTCGGGAATATAAGTCCGGGTTATCAATTGGTTCCTGTTCACCTTGATTTATCAAAAGACGAAACAAAACTCGTAGGTATTTCCGTGGGAGACAGATTTATCTATTCCTATAGACATTTCTGTGTGAGACAGATTTGTTTATCAAGTCTTCGACTTTGGGTCGTAGCAACTCTTAGTTGTGGGTGAGATCAGCTAAGAGAATCAAGTGCGTAGCATCCTGTTGGGATCAGAGACGTAAGTAACGCAACTCTACCTTGAATCAGTGTGAGATTGATTGGGGTTCAACTATAGTCCATACCGAAGTTAGTTTGTAGTAGGCTAGTGTCTGTAGCGGCTTAATACAATGTGGTGTTCAATCTGGACTAGGTCCCGGGGTTTTTCTGCATTTGCGGTTTCCTTGTTAACAAAACTTCTGGTGTCTGTGTTATTTTTTTTTTCGCATTATATTTTGTTATATAATTAAAATATCACAGGTTGTGCGTTGAATTGATCAATTGGTAAATCCAACCTTTGGTTGTTGATTGAAATTGATTGATCCTTGAATATTGGTCTTTGGTACCATTCAAGTTATTTCTCTTGTATTCAATCAGGCTCACAAATTTCTATTTGCTTGATTGCGGATTGAATCGAGAAATTGAGATATAACTCTTTGATACACTTTTTATTAAGATTGAGTCTGACTGTGTAGTTTATTCTCTTAAAAGTATATTGGAGTTAGTCCATACAGATTGCTAAGCGAAATATTGGGTGAGGTTGTTAGACCCCCGCTTTTTCAACCGTTCTTGGATATATTTCCTTGATTGAGTCTGACTGTCTAGTTAATTCTCACAGAATTATATTGGAGTTAGTCCATACAGATTGCCAAACGAAATATTGGATGTGGTTATTAGACCCTCGCTTTTTCAATTGGTATCAGATCAGGCAAACATGCTAAGACCTCATAAGTCTGTTTTTGTAGCAATCTGACTCTATGGACAGAAGGGCTATGTCTGTAAACGTACCGCCAGTCTTCGATGGCTCGAATTACTTATGGTGGAAAATTGCTATGCGTGTCTTTCTCCAAGCACGTGATTTTCAATCATGGGTTCGTGTTGTAAATGGCTATGATCCTTCGTCAGTTACTGTGGGCAACGTAACCGTACCAAAGGAGATTGGTGAGTATGATCCTGTTGAGATTCTCATTGCAAAGTAAAATTCTGACGGATTGAATGTTATCATCCATGCCATTACCCCAGATCTTCAACACCATGTGCCTACGTGCACTAAATCTAAAGACGCTTGGGATATCTTAGAAACTGTATTTGAAGGAAATACCTCTGGAAAGGAAGCAAGGCTTCAAAACCTAAATTCTGATTGGGAAAACCTTTGTATGGCTGATGAAGAGTCATTTGATGAGTTGTAAATGCATCTTTTTCATTGGGTAAGACTATTCCTTAAAAGGATATTGTGATGAAAATTCTCAGATCGTTATCAGCCAAATACGATTCTAAGAAACATGTCATCATTGAAGGAAATAACCTTGAAACGCTTTCCAGGAATACACTTGTTGGAAAGTTAAATATCTTTGATCATGAGCATATATCCAAATCTGGAAAGGATATTGCTTTCAAAGCACAAAAGTATATTAAACTACTTGATAAAAGTAAAAGTGTTGGCAACCCAGTGAATGATCCGATTGAGACTGAATCATAAGATCAAGATCTTGACAACTCAGTCTCTCTGATGACAAGAGAGTTTAGAGATCTTCTGTTAAAGAGGACTAAACGATTCACCAGGGATACACCCAGAACATCAGTCAAGCCTCACGATCGCATTCCTTCTAAAAACAGGGATACCGTCGATACTGATAACGAGGATATGCCACAGTGCTTCAAGTGTAAAGGTTTTGGTCATTTTTCCAATGAGTGTCCAAATCATAGAAAATACTCTGGAAACAAAGGTTTTGCTGTAATTCTGATGAAACGTCTGATCACTATGATTCGACTGATGACAAAAAATCAAGTGCAACACTCCTTTGTGAAAATATCAATTTTGATGATTGCAGCAATACTCATATCAATTTTGATATTCTTTCTGGAAAAGCTTCTTCGACCACCTTGGAAGATGAAATGGATTTTACTTTGTCTAACAAAACCAGTGAAACCCCCACAAGCTTACAGAACCTAGTATTAATGAGTTTTCAAAAGATAAGCCTATTTGGATGACAACACCTAACGGATAATTAATAGTGTGTGAATAAACGCTACATAACATCCTCTAAGAATGTTGCAATAATTGAAATAGAGAGTTTAGAATATGTAACCATATTTGGATATAAGCATATAGTGTGTTCGCACATTAGTGTATCAGTCCAAAACCGGGAACCAAACGTATGCATACTTGTGTGTATACTAAATGGTTGATGGAGACTGGGTAAGTATGCGTACGGGTACGCATACTGGCGGAAGTTCACGACCGTGAATTTCTGCTGAGTTTGGAAATCAAAACCAACTCAGTCCGGTTACCTAAGTATGCGTACCCGTACGCATGCTGGCGGAAAGTTCACTTCCGTGAATTTCTGCTGAGTTTGAAAACCAAAACAAAGAAGGCTTTTACGATGTCGCATAAATAATACTTACATGAACCACCTAAATAAAGAAAGATGGAACTAATTTACATGATCGGAAGGCTTTTATGAATGTATTTCTAAGCAACAGATTGTAACCTCGCCAGTCTAATCACTAACTATTTGAGATAAATCTTTCAATGACTCGATGAATCTAGAGAACAAGAGACTTTTTCTTCTTCTTCTTCTTCTTCTTTTTTTTTTTTGTTGATAAAATTCGAGAGAAAATTAATGGAAAAACAATTACATACTTGGAAAGCTTTGTTAAAGGTAGTTTTAAGGAATAAGAAAGATCGAGTGACCCGGTCTTAACAATGAATCCTAAATTCAAGAACTAATTCTCCAAAGACACATATGCAAGAACTGATGGGAACAAGGAATTAACACCCAAAATGAAGAAGCTAGCGCATGCAGAAAAAGATAAAGAGGATGATTGAGAAAGAAAGAAAGATATGATGAACAATGGGTGATGAAGGAGATAACTACAAACATGAGTGGTAATAGTAGGAGTAGGTGCGATAATGAGATGGATGAATGAAAGAGTGATTTCTTATATAGTACGTAACGAATATACGACTGTGAGAGCGAGGCGAGTTCATTTGTGGATAACAAGCTAAGTTCGATCTAACGGTTGAAATATATTAGCTTGAATCTAACCAGGTTTTCATCTAACGGTTATGGGATATGTGTGTCATTTATTTTGATAGGCTTATCTTTTATCAATAATGACATAATAGGCTTATCTTTTGTTTTCAAAAGTTCAATCTAACCTATTATGTCATTATTGATTGTCCCATATCTTCTTGTTAGGCTTATCTTTTATCAATAATGACATAATAGGCTTATATTTTGTTTTCAAAAGTTCATTCTATCTTTTATCAATATTTGTATAAATACATATGATAGACTTAACTTTTGAGCAAATATGGGACAATCATAGTTCACGAACGCAAACACACATATCCCATAACATTATTTTTGCAATATATAAAACCAATAAAGATTAATACAGCAAAAACAATCTTTTACCTTAAAAGGTAGAATCAATCTTTTTCGCACGGATTTACACCAAGAATAGTTACCAAAGGCGTATAAAAATATTTTCTTAACAAAAAAGAACATACAAAGTCATTAATGACCATGCATCATAGTTCACATAAGAGAATGGTGAACATTCAAGAATCCCATAGCAATGCGTACTATTGCCCATTCTTGAACTTCCTTCTTTGTGATTCACCAACATCATTCTTGTAAAAGTTGCAAATGAGCTTAGAAAAGTGGAACAAGTGCGACGAAACGGAGCAACACACTCAAAAACAAGAGATGAGACAAAGACCAATCTTAACTCATCCAAATTCAAGAATTCTCATCTCCATTTTTAAGAGAATTCAAAGAGGAAGATAATGAAAAAAGAATGAGGTCATTCCGAGTTCGGACGAAGAAGTTACGGCAAAAACAAGTTTACCGAATATCGACGTCTATAGGCAAGTATGCATACGGGTTTGCAAACGAATTCTTGTGACCTGGAGCAGTATGCAAACGGGTATGAGTACTAAAACACCTGGATTTTGATTTTAAATGATGGTATGGATACCTGGTATGTGTACCATGAAGTCCAAACATCCCGAACTACTATTTTCAAACCTAAACATTTAAGAACCTTTTTAGATGAATCCAATCGAATTCTACATCCTTACCAAACATAATTTGTGCGCACCAATTCTCGTGCTTCCCTCACCGTATACATAGTAGGGCATTCCTTGGTGAGGATGCACTTACAACACAATCAAGTTGTGTTGAGGTGAACAAGGTCTTGCTCACAACAAGTGATTGAAACAGACTTTTCCGTAACTATGGAATTTTCACCATCTATAGTTTTTGGCTTATTCAGTTTCATTTTTGGGTTATTATGAAAGAGATCGCTTTTAGAACCTTTCACATCCAAACCCATCTTTCCAAAGAACTTTATAAGTTCCAAAATCATGGATACTGCCTTCTCCACAGTCATGGAATTTTCTGGGAGATCATTCCTTTTCACACTCAAAATATCATAGGCTTTCTTTGGTACCCACTTATGAGTGTGTTTAGGACCAACCAGAACCTTCTTCCCATTACTCTCTTCTATATTTCTCGAAAGAGAACTGGATTTACTATTCTTTTGCAAGTTAGTCTTTCTCCAATTGGGAGCATCGGATCTTGTCTTCGTCTTTACAAAGTTATCCTTTTGATAACCATTACGATTGTGAAAAGGATTCGTATGACGTTTATAGGCGAATCTAGGTTTATCACAACACTGATTCCTTTGCCTAAAGATTGGACAGTTACAACCTGTAACGTTAAGGGGATTAGTCTTAGCATATGATATTGGTTTCACAACTTCTTGTGATGCCCAAACAAGAACATCATGAAGTTTCTCATTCCTTATATGGAAACGACATCTCCTTTCCAGGAGACCTTTATTTCCGCAATAGTGGAAAACATAAGGAATGTTCTTACCTCGATCCGTGTGTGTTGACTTTGGAGGTTGATATACTTTAATCTTTTGAACCTTAACTGTCGGTGAAGGTATTTCACTTTTTCCATCAGTGGAAACCTTTTGTTGAGAATAATCACTAGCCTTGACAAATTTTACCTCTTTGCTAATACTTGGAGCATCTATTCCATTATAGCCCAATCCTCGTGTATCACGGTGATTTTTACTTGCCCAATCCTTAGTGGTTAATTTGCTTGAACTAGTATTGAACTTTTTCAAGTCATCTTCCAACATCTTGATTTTATCAAGAGCAGTAGCTAAATCAGCCTCAAGGCGTTTTTCTCGAGCGAGACAAGCGCTTTCTCTATCATCAAAACTTGTTTGCTGGGAGTTAATCCTTGCTTCAGATTCTGCAAGTTTCTCTTCCAACAAAAAATACTTTTGATAAAGATTATCACATTCAAGTGACTTTATACGTAGGTTTTCCTTAGAATCCTTGAGGATCGATTCGTTAGAACGATTCTAAACATAAACACCTGCGTAACATCTTCTCAATTTCTTGTTTTCTCGACAGAGAGGAGTCAGAAGAGGTGTGACATGAGAAGTTGTCATCTTCTTCTTTTCTAAAGAATTCAAAACCTTAACATACTCTGAGACTTCCTCATCAACATCTCTATCAATATCTGAATCACTTTCATCAGAAAGTTCATCCAACTGTTCTTCTAGGCGTATTTCCCAGACTTCAACAGGTTCTATATTAAGAGAATGTTTAGATAATGACCTAGATGTGACAGTTCTCTCAGGTGAATCCAAGCTTTGATGATGGCTCCGGAAAGAAGGAAATAAGACAGAAGCTTGTTAAATTTGATATTAAGTAGGCGCAAGGTGTTGCTCTTCCCATAGGCAGCTTGTTTCTTGGTTCCTTGTATACCCATCTAGATTGCCTAGCAGCAGACATGTATGCTTCTGACGTATATATGAAGATAGAATCATACGTTCACATTGCCTTTCTCCAAGCATGGTTGTGGGAGCATTTCAAAGGTTATGCTCCTAATCTTGTAGCTTCATTTTCCAGTACACATGGAGGAGCTGGGATACTTCATTGGCTGAAGAAGCGTCCAAGACCTGGCTTAAGGCTCATCAGTTTCTATGACAACGTGCATGCAGTTAACTTTCGTCCCTGAGAACCATCTCACACATCTATAGTTCAGCCGAATAATTTTGCTTCCGTCTCGGACACAACATTGCATTCGGATGGAGAGGACATGAGTATTAGAGAAACAGCGTTCACGCGAAGCTGTATACCTGGTATGTCCCATCTTTCTTCAGGGGATCTTTTGAAGTGGTTTCTTATAATGTTGATAGAGTTGCTCGTCAGATGGATTTCGACCAGGGGATTCCGTTCCACCGTTTATTGACGCCTTCAACAGACCTTTTGACATATGTTTTCGATAGTAGTGTTTTTGCGACAAAGAAGAGTCTCCCATTCTTGTTCCCAGAAAGAAATCCGGTGATAACCCCCAAGTATAAGGAATTCTGGCAGGAGGAGTTTCTTGGTCTTCATCGATTCGTGCAGGACATCGTGATGGACACACGCGGAAAACCTTCTTCCAAGACCTTAGAAAAACATAAGTTGTTGAAGCTGCTTCCTTCGGGTAAACGAAAATCTACTGACCAAGGTGACAACAATCCCCAGAGAAAGGAGCGGAGATCAAAAAGTCGTGCAGGTGGTGTCCGATCAGCTTCAACGGCCCTTGTGGTCTTCAATTCTTCGAATATGCAGGTACATATGTGCTTCTTCTTGACCAGACGAATTTTGGACTAACTTCACTAAGCATCTCTCTTTTTCTCTTTTTTTTTTGAAACCAGGGGGTAAGAGTATGAATGCTTTTTCCAGACTTGCACGTGGCCAAAATATGGTGCCTCCAGAGGAGGAATATGGCGATACTGAGTCTCTCGAAGGTGAAGATGAGGAAGAAGAAGATTCAGAATCTGGCGGCGATGATAGAAGCACTTGAATGTAGCAGCGACAAGTCTAACTCTTGCAGTGAGCCACCAGATGAGTTGGTAAGTCTCCCACATGTTTTTTTTTGAGATTATTTATTCTTTGATATGAAATAAATATTCAGGCGGTGGTATTACAGAAAGAAACTGTACCTGGAGATAACTCTGAAATGGAGATTAACCTCAATGAGGATGCTGCTGCGCTTTCTAATGTATAATCCATATCTAGAGATAACCCTGAGATGGAGATTAATCACAATGAGGATGTAGCTGCGCTTTCCAATGTGGAAACCATGTATGTGGCTGCAGGTGCAATCGTTTCCAAGGAATCTTCTGAAGTTGAAGGAGCGCTAATCGTACATTCTGTTGCGGGTGCTATCTTAAACCCCCCATTTGTGGCTCCCTTTGCGGATCATGTGCTGATTGGAAGATTCAGCATACCATCCAAGTATGCAGAGTTGTATACCAAAATATGGGAGAAGTATGGACACATCGCAACAACCAAGAAAATTAACAGTCGTTTTTTCGTTGGTTAAACGCGTGGAGGAAGCTCTATCTTCAATTCATGATATGTTCAGTGTGACAGGGCACACCGTTTCTGAATAAGTAGTCTCAAGCTGGGAGCACCGTCGGGACATGTGCTTGAGCTTTGAGTTTAACGCTTCCTGGTTCTGTGAAGGGCTTTCTAAAATCCAAAAGTTGCAAACTGAAATGATCGAGGTTCCCTCCCTGGATCTTATTAATCAACAGGAGGCGGAAATCGAGAAGTTATCCCAGGAATTGAAGTTAAAGCAGGCTACTCACCAAAACATGAAGGACGCTGTCTCCAAGAAGAATGAGCCGTTGTTGGACGATTTCCCTTGAATGCTTTTATTTTTCTGAATTTTCTCCTCTTAGGTTTTTTTTTGAAAGGCAAGAGAAGCCTCTTTTGTGGTTTGATTTTCTGGTTTGGAACTAGTTGGTAATTGCTTTATAAGGATTTTTTGAATTGATTTATTTTTTGAAATGATTTCATGAGTAATTTTCTGAAAGGAATGATACCTTGGATCAACTAATAAGTTGGAATCCTAATTATGAATGCAATAGTGCAACCATTTTGGAGAAATTGCAAATATTGCATGAAGAAGGGAAATACTGAAGTGATATGATATTTTGGAATAATTGAGCTAGTGTCCCCTATTCTCAATATGGGACCGACGTCTGTGTCAAGTCCCCAGCAAATTTCAAAACAATTGGTTGTGTAAATAATTGTTTGATAAAATTTACTTATTCACTAGGCCTCCCAATAAGCAAAACTGAATTTTCCGAATAATTGCTTCAAATCCCAATTCATCGTGTGATGCATCCCTGGTGATGAGAAGTCCCCAACCTTTTTTTTATTGTTCTTGCAACGTCTGGAGCCAGACGGAGTCATTATTCCTTCGGTAAATAATAAGTGTCCATCAGGGATAGCCATGTGAAAACATCTTTATGTCGATCCGTGGTAAAGTGGATGATCTCCAGTTCCCAGGCGCAATTATCATGAATTGGTTTTTTCTTGAACAATGCGCTTCAGACCATTGCATTCGCTGGTAGGATGATGGATGAACCTGTGATAGTGACAATATCTCGAATCTAACATCTCTTGATCAGTTTGTGGACGCCATACGGGAGGCAGTTGAACCACCCCGTCTCGTACCCAAAGTTCCAGTAACTCCAGAATTTTCTTATAGAGAGCGGGAAACGCGGGTATTTCGAGTCTGGTTTCTCTCGTGTTAGAGGCTGTTTTCGTGGAAACTCTTGTGGGCTTTTCCACGAAGCTCATTTCGAGGGCGAAGCCGAGGCTTGAGCGAGTGTTGACTCTGGTGCATATCGTTTAGTTCAACAATTTTGTTGAAATGCAACTTATCTTGAGGGCCCTGCATCGGTTACAACAATGTAAAGCGGTTGGACTGAATACTGTTCATTGGCGCCGTTCCTGTCCTCATAGTGTCTTGGTAGATTTCCCCTTCTTCAGGTGCTTCTCTTTTTAGGAGGGTTAGAGCGGTCGTGGCCGCGGAATGTTGGACAACTTTCTGAACTTCTGCGAGGGTCTGGAGATACAAGTTTCCAACAAAGCTTCATAGGTCGGCTCCTTTACTTTATATTGAAAATATTGTGACGCACCTGGCAGGTCTCTTCCCTTAGTCTTGTGAAATTGCCTCAGCTCTTTGTCGTTGACTGAGTTTATTTGGTCATTTCCTTTCTGCTCCTGTCCGATGCGGCTACGTACTCTGTCTGCACTGTCGTTGGCGGAGGCGCAGACCTCAGACAAGGATTCAACATTTTTTTATCACTTCTAAAATTGGTGGCGTTCTCTGAGCGAATGTTTACTGATTCTTACCACAACCGGTTTTCCTTACTCTTTAGGAGACAAAGCGTCTCATTTTGCAGCTTGATAATATTAGCCTGGTTTGTGGCAACGTCCTCAAACATTTTCGTCATACCTTCCATGGTGATTGGATTTCGAACATTCGTGATTTATGAAAAGTTTGGCTGAACCGGGTACATCATAAAAGGGAAATTTGGAATTGGTGATTGAAATGAATTTTGGTTAATGATCTAATTAGATCTAAGATCCGCCTTATTGAAGTTGAGAAAACTTAAATGAAATTGAAAATTGATCTTGCAACTGAGAGATTAATCTCCCACTGTGTTCGCCCAGTTGTTTTGGGGTAAAAACTGATTCTGCTGGTTTTGGTAAATTTGGGTGTGCCGCCGAGAAACGAATCTAAACCCTAAACAAATGCACTGCATGGGAGTACTTTAGAATAGAGAGATCAATCTGTACAATTATGGCCTAAACCAAGAAATGGTCGTTCCAGTCTTGCTTCGGTCACAAAATGAAGGAGAAGGGTTGATCTTAGGGAGGAAAGCGAAGAAGGTGTTGAGATCAGAGTGGTTAACTCCGAAGGTGTGGCTATTTTATGACTTGTATCAGAATATGGAACTGGCTTGCGGATGTAAGCTATCATTTCTCGGTGTTTTTCTGAATACTGTGTTGTTAACTAAACTCTGTTGTTGTTCTAGAAATAGGTTGAAAACCTATTTATATAGTCATAGTTGCACGCACCCTGATCTCGTAGGAAATGAGAGTAGTTGAGTGATGGAGAAATGAGATCGCGCAAAAATGTTGAAAACCACATCTTATTATGAGGGAAGACGGGTCAGTTTACACCCATTACTTTTCAGCTGCCACTAATTGTCCGCCTTTTTCTGCCACTTTCTCATAATGGGTTGTTGCTCCGCACGCTGTAAACCGCCAAACCAATACCCCGATGAACATCCCCCAGTTTGTGACATGTTTGATGTCTCGAGTATTTTATAGAAAATATATAGCAAGTGGGTCTTGCCTAATTATTCTGACCAATCATGCGCAAGCTAGGTGGCGGGTAGTCATGTGTGACAAGCCAAGTCATGAGACTTACCGCAAAGAATAATATGTAATGTTATTATATTAAATAACTAAGTTTTTTGTGAAACCGATATTCATAAAATATCGTATGTATTCGATGCATGTAAAGCATCGCTTTTAAGCAAGCAGCTCAAAATAATCGATGCTCATAAAGCATCGTCGTATAAAGCTCGCTTAAACCATTCGCAGAGCTTAATGTCTTAAAAGGAGCACAATTGGACATTTTTGGGAAGCTGCAAGGAGCCATTCACGCGTGCCAAGGGCAGGCTGGTCGGTCCCTATAGGAGAGTGATGGCCGGTAGCCATTTTGACATCTTATTGGTCGGTCCAAATTAAATCTAGACCGGTTAAATTGGCTAGCCAAATTGGATGGCTGAGATGATTTGCGGCAGTTATTGGTTGCCGCTAATTTATTTAAGACTTTTATAAGAGGCGCGGCCAGCCATCTTTTGGCAACCGTTTAGGAGCCACATGGGTAGGCTGTGGCACGGCCGATTGTTCCTTATGGAAGAGGAGAGACCAATGGTCACGGTGGCAATTTGTTGAGCGCTTAGAATAGGAGTTTGGCCGACCGATTCGTCTGGCGAAGTTGGGCGGTCGAGATGATTTGCGGCAGTTAACGGCTGCCATTGATTTATTTAGGTTTTAAAAAGCCGTGTGGCCAACCTATTTTGGGCTAACGGTTTTTGGTGTTATCTGCGCGCTGGGAGTTATTCAACCGACCAGCACAATAGCCGGGTCGCTAGGAGATCGAATCTAGGCTGGTCAATTCGGCTGGTGAAGTTGGGCGGCCAAGATCGTTTTACAACAGTAATGTAATGCCGCTTAATAGAAACTAGGATTTTGTAACTCGTGTGGCCAACTGTTTTAGTAAACGTTTAGTGGCTCCGCTTGCGAGCCGTCGAGATGTCGGTCGGCCTAGGCATTAGCAGGCCCGCCGGTGTACACGATGGCGCTTATCCGACCATGTTAGGAGGCGGCTAGGTGTGATAAATCGACTGGCCAAAACGTGCGGCTGCGATCGTTTTAAGATTACATGGGAAGCCTATATTAAATTCCTTAAGGAATTAGGTGTATCGACCAACCAACTTTCGTCTTTATTTAAAAGTACGTGTGGCACATTTAAAGCGATCTGATTGGTTGATGGGAAAGGGGGCCGGGAAACGGCAATATGGAGTGTGCCAATCAGCCACGAGTGGCACCCGCTGGAGCAGATCGGTCGGCCAAGTGGCATGGCCAGGCCTCCCTTTGCTGCTGCTCTTATTTTCCACAGTTCCTCGTTCGAAATATTGCGGAGGCGGCAAAAACCTTAATTTTTGCAAATTAATTAGGTTAAAATTTGAATCTTGTGAGTTATCACAAAATTGATCAAATTTGGTGAATTATGTGTGTTGACACAAAATTCTTTAATTTTATTATCAGAGAGCGACGTGCTTTCCGACTGAGTATTTTTATGCAGACCTTAATCTTGATACTTCGGGAAATTCATGCTACTCAGCTGCGAGTGAACACTAACTCTCATGTCATATCAATATTAAAGGTTCATCCGAGAAACATAGCATAAGAAAAATACTCGATAAGTCATGCATTAATGAATAATACAGTACGTTAAAATTTACTGAATATCTGGGATTGTTGCTTCATGCACCATTCTGGATAAATTTCATAAATATGTTGAATTGTTCAATACATATGCAAGTAAAGAGGTCTGGACACTCATTACTTTTAAATGGCTTAGTCTCTTTGCAGAATGACGACACATTAAATACAGGGTTTTACAATCTTAGCCCTGAACTAAAAACCACCATCAACATTAAGTCCCCTACTTAGTACGTAACAGTGACATTGTTGCGAAGTAAGCACTAGATGATGATAGACAAAATAAAATTATCAAGACAAAAGAATTGGGATTTACCAGGAGAGTCGCATTTGGCTTTCCGCAATGAGGCCAGACGGCTAGTGGTCTTTGTGTCAGCGCACTACGAGCACAGGGAGTTAATATGGCCGCGGGACCGACCGATCACCTTCATGCACGGTCCAAGAGGAGGTCATCTTCCCATTCAGATTTGGAAAATCCATTCATGTATAAAAGGGGAGCGATGTTCCTTTTTTTTTTTGTTCGCTCCTCTTCTCTAGCAACTGGTGTCCCTTCCATAGCAGCTGACCTTCGTTCGTCGTTGCCGCCAGCAGTTTCATCGAGTCATCAGCCATTAACAACAAGGTAAGGACATCTTGTTTATCCCCCTCTTATAAGTATGAACTTCAATTGTATACGTTGTCTATAATTTTTTAAATCCCATCGATCCTGAGTGAATCTTCTTTTGCTGGTAGCGTTAGAGCAAGGATTTATAGCATCGGTAGAGGTGATCAACGACAACAGGATCATAGTGAGGCTAGCGGGAGGATTTGAGGTAAGTGCCAATGCTTGCTTCTCTTTCCTCGTTTTTTTTTTTTTTTGTAAAACCTAGTTTTAGGTTTTGGCCGTGG
>NC_039364.1:126284816-126376464 GCF_003573695.1 Papaver somniferum
TTTTGTTCGAGTGGGCGCAAGTCCCAACTCGTCTTGGCTGTGGGCGTGATGTCCTACGGCCGGAAGAAAATTTCCTAGAATTTTTTTTTTCTTGTTAGCATACGAACTCCATGTTATTTTGATTATTAACAGCTATATCGAATTATATCAAGAGGTTGCACGTATGACTCTTCTCTTTGAAGTATGAAGTAGCGACTCTTTTCTCATTTTTCTTCGTTGTAGTTGCTCAAAAGTGATCAGTAACTTAAGAAACTCTTATTTGAATAAGATGTCACCTGGAGATGTTTCTTCTGCTACACTGGGAAGTGTTAACAATTCCAAAGATATGCCGAATGTAGATGATGAATTCTTCACAAGTTCTTACACAGTTGCAAGGACACATCCCGGCCATATAATAACCCTCCTTACTGATTTAGAGAATGAAGGAACTGTTCAGTCGATTTCTCCAGAGCGTGTGATACGATTTTGTCTCCAGAGGAAAGAGTATCCGGCTTCTCCCATTGACTTCAAGATATGCCATAACCCACTGCGTTCTTATGACGGATGGATGAGATACATGATGAGTAACGACCATGTCAGGAATAATCTGATAAAGGCACAAATCGCGGATGTTGTCATGGCGTTTGCAATACTTCGTATTAGGAAAGACGCTGCAGATTTTATTACTTTATTCTCTAGATGGTTTATGTCTACTCACACGGCCATATGTAGGTGGGGTGAGATGACTATTACTTTAGAAAGTGTGGTTGTTCTGCTGAATCTTCCGGTTGTGGGAAATCTTGATTTTAGCTTGTCCGATGAAGAAGAAATAATGCACGCCACTTTAGTTAAGAAGGCCGAGGGATATAATCAGAAGGAAAATAATGAAAAATGCTTCTATACTTGGTGGGTGTCTGAGTGGTTTCCTACGAAACTGAAACCGGATCAGGTGTTGAATGACACACTCAGTGTCGCTGCGTTTTTATCCTTGTGGCTGTCTAGAGATATTTTTGATAACGGCTCCGGCAAGAAGGAAATAAGACAGAAGCTTGTTAAATTTGCTATTAAGTTGGCGCAAGGTGTTGCTCTTCCCATAGGCAGCTCGTTTCTTGGTTCCTTGTATACCCATCTAGATTGCCTAGCAGCAGACATGTATGCTTCAAACGTATATATGAAGATAGAATCATACGTTCACATCGCCTTTCTCCAAGCATGGTTGTGGGAGCATTTCAAAGGTTATGCACCTAATCTTGTAGCTTCGTTTTCCAGTACACATGGAGGAGCTGGGATACTTCGTTGGCTGAAGAAGCGTCCAAGACCTGGCTTAAGGCTCATCGATTTCTATGACAACGTGCATGCAGTTAAATTTCGTCCCTGGGAACCATATCACACATATATAGTTCAGCCGAATAATTTTGCTTCCGTCTCGGGCACAACATTGCATTCGGATGGAGAGGACATGAGTATTAGAGAAACCGCGTTCACGGGAAGCTGTATACCTGGTATGTCCCATCTTTCTTCAGGGGATATTTTGAAGTGGTTTCTTATAATGTTGATAGAGTTGCTCGTCAGATGGATTTCGACCAAGGGATTCCGTTCCACCGTTTATTGACGCCTTCAACAGACCTTTTGACATATGTTTTCGATAGTAGTGTTTTTGCGACAAAGAAGAGTCTCCCATTCTTGTTCCCAGAAAGAAATCCGGTGATAACCCCCAAGTATAAGGAATTCTGGCAGGAGGAGTTTCTCGGTCTTCATCGATTCGTGCCGGACATCGTGAAGGACCCATGCGGAAAACCTTCTTCCAAGACCTTAGAAAAACATAAGTTGTTGAAGCTGCTTCCTTCGGGTAAACGAAAATCTACTGACCAAGGTGACAACAGTCCCCAGAGAAAGGAGCGGATATCAAAAAGTCGTGCAGGTGGTGTCCGATCAGCTTCAACGGCCCCTGTGGTCTTCAATTCTTCGAATATGCAGGTACGTATGTGCTTCTTCTTGACCAGCCGAATTTTGGACTAACTTCACTAAGCATCTCTCTTTTTCTCTTTTTTTTTTTTTTTTGAAACCAGGGGGTAAGAGTATGAATGCCTTTTCCAGACTTGCACGTGGCCAAAATATGGCGCCTCCAGAGGAGGAATCTAGCGATACTGAGTCTCTCGAAGGTGAAGATAAGGAAGAAGAAGATTCAGAATCTGGCGGCGATTATAGAAGCACTTGAATGTAGCAGCGACAAGTCTAACTCTTGCAGTGAGCCACCAGATGAGTTGGTAAGTCTCCCACATGTTTTTTTTGGGATTATTTATTCTTTGATATGAAATAAATATTCAGGCGGGGGTATTACAGAAAGAAACTGTACCTGGAGATAACTCTGAAATGGAGATTAACCACAATGAGGATGTTGTTGCGCTTTCTAATGTAGAAGCCATATCTGGAGATAAACCTGAGATGGAGATTAATCACAATGAGGATGTAGATGCGCTTTCCAATGTGGAAACCATGTCTGTGGCTGCGGGTGCAATCGTTTCCAAGGAATCTTCTGAAGTTGAAGGAGCGCTAATCGTACATTCTGTTGCGGGTGTTATCTTCAACCCCCCCATTTTTGGCTCCCTTTGCGGATCATGTGCTGATTGGAAGATTCAGCATACCAGCCAAGTATGCGGAGTTGTATACCAAAATATGGGAGAAGTATGGACACATCGCAACAACCAAGAAAATTAACAGTCGTTTTTCGTTGGTTAAACGCGTGGAGGAAGCTCTATCTTCAATCCATGATATGTCCAGTGTGACAGGACACACCGTTTCTGAAGAAGTAGTCTCAAGATGGGAGCACCGTCGGGACATGTGCTTGATCTTTGAGTTTAACGCCCCCTGGTTCTGTGAAGAGCTTTCTAAAATCCAAAAGTTGCAAACTGAAATGATCGAGGTTCCCTCCCTGGATCTTATTAATCAATAGGAGGCGGAAATCGAGAAGTTATCCCAGGAATTGAAGTTATCCCAGAAACGAATCTAAACCCTAAACAAATACATTGCACAGGAGTACTTTAGATTCGAAAGATCAATTGGTGAACATATCCTCACCTTGCACGTCGATTGAGATTGAATCTAGGCCGGTCAATTCGGCTGGCGAAGTTGGGCGGCCAAGATCGTTTTGCGACAGTAATGTAATGCCGCTTAATAGAAATTAGGGTTTTGTAACTCGTGTGGCCAACTGTTTTGGTAAACGTCTAGTGGCTCCGCTTGTGAGTCGGAGAGATACCGATCGTCCTAGGCATTAGTAGGCTCGCCCGTGTACACGATGGTGCTTGTTCGACCATGTTAGGAGGCGGCTAGGTGTGATAAATCGACTGGCCAAAATGTGCGGCCGTGATCGTTTTAAGACTGACATGGGCAGCTTATATTAAATTCCTTAAGGAATTAGGTGTGTCGACCAAACAACTCCCGGCTTTATTTAAAAGTGCGTGTGGCGCATTTAGAGCAATATGATTGGTCGATGGGAAAGGGGGCCGGCAAACGGAAATATGGAGTTGTCCTATCGGCCACGAGCGGCGCCTGCTGGAGCATATCGGGCGGCTAAGAGGCGTTTCCACACCTCCCTTTGCTACTGCTCTTATTTTCCACAGTTCCTCGTTCGAAATATTGCGGAGGTCGCAAAAACCTTAATTTTTGCAAATTAATTAGGTTAAAATTTGAATCTTGTGAGTTATCACAAAATTGATTAAATTTGGTGAATTATGTGTGTTGAGACAAAATTCTTTAATTTTATTATCAGAGAGCGGCGTGCTTTCTGACTGAGTATTTTTGTGCAGACCTTAATCTTGATACTTCGGGAAATTCATGCTACTCAGCTGCGAGTGAACATTAATTGTCATGTCATATCAATATTAAGGGTTCAGCCTGGGAACATAGCATACGAAAAATACTCGATAAGTCAAGAACTAATGAGAAATGTAGTAGGTTAAAATTTACAGAATATATGGGATTGTTGCCTCATGCACCATTCTGGATAAATTTCATAAATATGTTGAATTGTTCAATACATATGTAAGTAAAGAGGTCTGGACACTCATTACTTTTAAATGGCTCAGTCTCTTTGCAGAATGACGACACATTAAATATTGGGTTTTACAATCTTAGCCCTGAACTAAAAACCACCATCAATAATCACACAACAAGATTTTGTTAACGAGGAAAACTGCATATGCATAAACCCCCGGGACCTAGTCCAGAATTGAATACTCTCATAATTAAGCCGCTATACAAAATCTAAACCAACTTCGAATAGTTGAGACCAAGAAACTACCTTTAGTTCACTTAGTTTCCTCGGTATCCCTGCGCTTCCGACTTCGATGAGTGCACGCACTCGAACAATTCCTTTGGATCGTATTCCAAACAGTAAAGGAACAACAAATCTGTTTGGTAACAACTGTTTCGAATCTTTCAAGATAAATATCTCTCAAGTCATACACAAAGGCTCTTCCTTTTAATCTAATAAACTTCTTTGCCTGGTTAGATCAATCTATCCAATAACTACAAAAGTAGTCAAGTTTAGATTCACAATCAATCGATATAGATTCCAACAATAAACTATAAGGTGATGTCGATCTCACGCAACTAATCAATCGAATAAATCCGATTCTAGTTGGATCCAAGCCGATCAAGGTTTGTGCACACCCAAAGATATGAGAACCAAATAAGTAATCTTCTTTAATCTTCAATAAAAACCTGCACAACACCACTTGAATCTCTTATGATCAATCACACACAGAATGGAGTCTGTTAACAATGGATTATCATAAGATGTCTTTAGATCTACAAACAGTTCTAAAGACCCCGGCGATACTTCGATCTAGTTTGAGTGAATCTTATATCAGAAGAGAAGATTCTCTAGAATAAACAAACTAGGTGCAATCAAAGTTTCAACAACCTTCAGTCAATCAAATCAATCGAAAACTAATAACACTGCAATTATCTAGTTGTTGATGGTGGATTTTAGTTCAGGGCTAAAAGTGTAAAACCAAATCTAATGCGATGACATCCTGCAAAGGGTAAAGCCGTTTGATAAGTGATGAGTACCTCTTCGCTTTATTCGAAGCAATACGATAAATATACAAAATTCACCCAGAATGGTGCATGTAGCAACCATCCCAAATATTCTGTGAATTTATAGCATTATCAATTAATGCACGAGTTGCCTTGTATTTCTTGTGTTGTTCTCAGCAGGACCCTCATTATTGGCGCGGCATGACGACTGAGTGTTTACTCTCAGCAGAGTAACACGAATCTCCAAGTGTCAATAATGAGGCAAGCACGAAATACCCGTACAGGCCCTACCATTCTCTGACAAAGAGAATCTCGTATCAGCATGCTTATATTATCCTGATCGAGCATGTTTAATCCCTTAAAGGAAATCTGTACTGTCTGTGTCAGTCTCAGAAACGATCACGGCCATGCAAGTTGGCCACATAATTTAACTAGCCTAGACGAATCCTAGCAGGAGCAGGCGTCCACTGTAATTACCGCCAACGGGCCCGTTTATACCCTGGCCGGTCGAACGCATGCTACACTCCCAAACACGCACCGATATCCGGCCTTGCAGTGGGATGGATGAGCTGGTTTGCGTTGTATGGAGTAGCTAGAAATGGCTTGTGCGAGCAAGGCTGTCAAAGACAGTCTCAAAAGAAATCGCAACCGTCCAACTTCACCAGCCTAGTTGGACGGCTTGGATCGTCCCGTGATCGATCGGTGAAGTGCTGACATGCAAATTGACGGGCCCACTTCTCACCTACCTGACCGACTCTCTCACATCCTAGCCATAGAGCAAGAAACGTTTGCTCGAAGAGAGGCTGGCATGATGCTTAAAGGGTCGCGGAAATTCCACTAGACTCTTAAAACAATCACAACCATCCAACTTTTTCGGCATGTTTGGATGGCTTAGATCGCGCCTAGGACCATCAGGCAGGTATACATATGCTCACCGCAGGCCCAATGTAGGCCCCACATAGTCGGTCTCCCCAAAGGAGGAGCATAGCCTGCCAAACCATTTGGCCAAAGTCATGCACGCGTGACTGCTTCAAAACCCTAATTAGGGTTTTCGGCGCTGCATAACTGTCGTAGTTCGATCACGACCATCCATCTTTGCAAGCTTGGATGGAGGGTGTATATATAGACTAAATAGGTACCAAGAGTATCAACGTGATCACCGTGGTCTCACCTATGCGTGTGATCGATCGGCCTAGGCCAACCATGGCCGAGCGCCTCTAAACGCACGCCCAAAAGAGGCATGTTACGCAGTTCCCAAATCCTTTGCGACAAAGGATTTCTATTGCAAATCGATCACGGCCACTCATCTTTTCCAGTCAACTTGAGTGGCCTAGATCAAGCTTTCATGGGGCAGAGAGGTGTAGACGTGCACAACAACATGCCACCTTCATGCGTCACCAATCGATCCCACCAAAATTGGCGCCCATGTGTAGATTCGGTCAAGCCGAAGAGGGATGCCTGCGCACCTCTTAAACCCTAAGATTTCATCAAACGGTCGCAAATAAGTTCCGGAAACCATCTCGTCCGTCCAACTTTGCAAGATTGGTCGGACAGCCTAGGCTAAGGGTTAAATGGCCAATGAGGCACCTTGGTGGTCACCGTCTGTTACTCTACCACAAAGAGTGATCGGCCAAGGGATGGCGCGCTTATGCATCCTCCAAACAATCACTCGAAGATGGTTGGACGTGATGCTATTTTATGACGCTTGATCCACGACTTATTCGGTCAAGCTTTAAAACATCGATGCTTCATACATGTTGATTGTTTGCGATGCATAACATGCACGATATTTCATGAATATCGATTTCCTAATTAACTTAGTTATTTAACCTAGCACTGTATGTTACTTCTTGTGGGTCTCACGATCCGCTCATTCGAGACATCAAGCATGTTACAAACTGGGGGATACTTACTGGGGTATTGGTCTGGCAGTTTACAGCGTTCAGCGTGCAACGCGCCATTACAAGAACATGTCAGGAGGCATGGACGGTTAGCGGTGATGGAAGAAATGGGAAAAGACGTGATCGTGTAACAATCACCACTTCTACACGACCCCACTACTCCATCGCTCCACTTCCTCCACTTTCTACGAGATGAGGGTTGCGCTCAATGACTTGTATAAATAAGTCGTTCACCTATTTTCCAAACAACACGAAAAAGATACAAGCACAGAAAACAAAGTGTTGTCATTCGTATCCAGAAAACACCAGAACTGATAGCTTACATTTTGCAAGCCAGTTCGGTTTTATGATACAAGTCATGAGCAGCCAACACCTTCACAATCTCAACAATTTCTTCTTCGCTTCCCTCCCTAAGATCAACCCCATCTCCTTCACTTTGTGACCGAAGCAAGTCTGGAACGGCCATTTCTTGGTTTAGGCCAGAATTGTATAGATTGATCTCTCGAATCAAAAGCACTCCCGTGCAGTGCATTTGTTTAGGGTTTAGATTCATTTCTCATCCACACACACCCAAAATTACCAAAACCAGCAAAAATAGTTTTCACCCATAAACACTAGTTTCCCACCAGCGGTACTCGTAGAGCTTCTTGATCCCACAGAAGTCTTTAAATGAGCGGTCGTAAGACATTTCGCCTAATTAGGGTATTTTCCTCTCCAAATAGACGGCTCCACCAGAAACAACAAAAAGTGAAGTTTGCATGGCTCTTAGGATAGTTTGCTAGAAATGCAAACTTAGGTATTTATAGACCAAGGATGTTTGGACACCAAGGAATTTCCAAAACCGAAAATACTCTCAAGATATGCAATGAATAACAAAATTCGGTTTTCCTAGTTCCAATAAATGCTTGTCCAAAATTTCCGAAATCTCTCAATATAAAATCTCCAATTAGTAAATGCACATTACTAATTTTTATTCTCTAGAGGTATGCATTTAATCGCTGGTAATTAAAGCATATAAAACCAAAAACCTTAATTAAAAGATTCTCCATTTATTTCGGCAGAGGATCTCCTTGAGTACTAAGGAATATATTTGAACAATAAATGATAAGAGTTATTGAACGTGTTCAAAGTATGTTGACATCTTTCACTGTAAATCCTTATTCATATTTACATGGATTTACATTCTTGGAATCGGTTATACCACACTTCCAAACAAGTTTAGAATTGGTTCACCTGTATTCCAAGATCACTATGTGATTGATCAAATATCAAATCACATTCATGGGTTCAATCGGTTCTACAAATCACTAGGATCGGTTATACCTTAATATAGAAACACTTGTGATCGGTCACACAAGTTACCAGGACCGGTTACATCAGTTACCAGGACCGGTTACATCAGTTACCAGGACCGGTTACCATATACTCGTGGTATTGCTTGTGATCGGTCACACCAGTTACCAGGATCTATTACACCAATTACCAGGATCGGTTACACCAATTGCCAGGACCGGTTACACCAATTACAAGGATCGATTACACAACACTCTGTTATCGGTCACACCAATTACTAGGATCGGTCACACCAATTACAAATATCGATCATACTATCTCATGGTGATTACTTAGGATCGGTTACACCAATTTTAATAAAAACTAGTCATACCAAATCATAAGTCACGCATTGTGATTAGTCATACCAAGATACATAACAAAGTTACGATCGATTCTACCATCTCACACATATTGGTAATCCAAAGATTTGCAATGAATAGCCGTACCAATAAGTCTAGCGATTTCCCTTTCGATTCATAAAACAAGTTCATGAATGTACTTCCTTTAAACAAATGTAAAACGTTGTTTCCTATGATGAAATCTTCACCATAACCCATTCACATAATCATAACAATATATACAAGATTATGTCGATGTCGTATCTACGAAGTTCAAAAGATAAGCGTTATACTTCATAGCCTAATTCCCTAATACTATGATCATATAAATATGACCATGTCACATCACTAGAGTATCATACAATATGTACAATATATATAGGTTCGCAGTTATGTTTTCAATATAACACGACTTGAAAGATATGTTAGGAATGAAAGCATTTCAAGTCAATATTACTAACCTCAAGAGGAAGGATGATGTTGTCGTTGTAGTTCGCTTGTTCTTCACTTTCTTCAGGTCTTCGGAGTAATACTTGTATGTCTCAACATTCCTAGACTTTTAAGTCTAACCTAAACGAAGTTGACTCTAGTATACAATCAAGCGACTTTAAATGAGTTTTGAGTCACTAAAATATGATAACCAAACTTGACATACCAACGCTTGGTGAGTTCAACCGAGCTATGCTCTAAAAACTTGTATATTCTTCCTCGATACTTTGATCATAATAAAATGATCAAGTCTTTAATACTAGAGTTTCATGTATATAACTTTGCATGTTATGATATCTTTTGAAGTTCAAACTGGTTAGTTTCGGCTAACCATGTTGAACATAGTCTTCGTACACGGTTCGGTTACGGTTTCACCTAACCAGAGTGTCTATCCTGTTTATGAAAATCAAATTCAAAGTTTCATCTAATGTTGATTGTTATTTGCTTGGTTCCAAAGATATCTTAGCTTAAAGCTAAAGAAACCTCTGCTTTAAATGTCTATAAAAGAGGAACTCTTAGAAACCGGGATCTTTGAATCCTGACACTACTTTTTGGTGTGTCCTAGTTGTATCTAGATTCGTACTCTCCAGAAACCCTTTTAGGGTTTAGCGATTATAAATACTTCATTGGGATTCATGAAGCCAGGTCCAGTTATCTTTTATCTTGATAACCTGAGTATCCTGATGTTGATTGATTGTAGAACTTGCTCCATCGATCAAGATTAATAGTAATCATCAAAGTTCTCTCCGACTCAAACTTTGTTGATTCCACATGTTTTATACTTCTAAGGTGAATAATAATCTAGGCTGCACTTCGGGTTGCATAAGTCCGGATTTTGAGGATAGCTAGACTTTTGTCAAATTGCTACCGATTTCCATCACCTTGATCCTATAATTGATTTTGATCATACGTTTCGATCGTAATCAGGAAATCAATTATATAGGCTTAATCTTTGGGACGTAGATTTGGTTTAAAGTCTTCAATTGAGTTGAAGCAACTCTTAGTTAGTGTGACGTCATCTAAGGGAATCAACTACGCGGAGTCATGCTGGGATTCAAGAGGCGTAAGTAGCGCGACTGTACATGATACGGTGTGAGACTAAATTCGGTCTCAACTACATTCCATACCGAAGTTAACTGGTAGTAGGCTAGTGTCTATAGCGGCTTAATACAGTTTGGTGTTCAATCTGGACTAGGTCCCGGGGTTTATCTGTATTTTCAGTTTCCTTGTTAACAAAACTTCTGGTGTCTGTCATATTTCTTTTTCTGCATTGTATTGTTTATCTTTATAATTGAAATATCACAGGTTGTACGTTGATCAATCATAGTAGATACGTCCGACCCAGTTTGTTGGAGACGTCTTGATTGATCCTTGGACATTGTTCTTTAGTACCGTCCAAGAATTCTCTGTGTCATTAGGTTCACGGATTCGGTTCTGTAAACGTTCTAATCACAAGAGAGAGAGAGAGAGATAACTTTAGACACTTTCGTTTATTGAGTTTAGCTCTCGGAGTTGTGTTGAGTTTGTCCATACATATTTCCTACGAAAAAGTTGGTGGTGTATTTTGGTACCCCGATGTATTCAATTGGTATCAAAGCAGGAAAACACTCTAAGACCTAATAAGTCTGTGTTTGAAGCAGTCTGACTATATAGACAATGACAAAATATCGATAAACGTACCACCATATCCAGTGGAATCAAAAAAAAAATCCATGACTGATTTAATTAAATCCGTAGAAGAAATTCTTTTTAAACCTCCTCCAGGTTTAAAATCCCTTGAAGTTCTTTTAGGGATTGAAAAGCTACTTGAGAATATCTCTCTTGATGTTGAGATATTTCCCCAGAAAGAACAAGATTCTCTCGATAGGCTAAATCATGTTATGATGAATAATACTCATGTTAAGGTTGACATTGATTTGTTAATAAGTGAATGTACTGCTCCTTTTTTTTTGTAACACAAAAAGTTGTTAACTGGATGTGATACAGAAGGAGTATAAGCCTCATATAACGAAAAAATCCCTCATAAAACATGACTCAATTCATTGGTCAAACCCTAATACATCGTGTCAAAATAATTGTATCCTGTCTATTAGTGAAAACGTTAAGATGTCTCTTTACACCAAGAGAGTTTCCTTACGTAGTGTTAAACACTATCTTCAGACACTATTATTAAAAAGGTGCAAAACAAGACATCAAGGACACAATTTTTTTTATCTTAATTGTCTCTTTTAAGTCTTGTAAGGCTCTTGAAAATTCAGACTCTTGTATTTTTTACAACTCGTCGGGGTGTAAAAGCAGCTGGAAGGAAGTTCTCTCTTGGAGTCATGCTATCAAAAATCTGATCGAATCAACTGTGTTATCAGATGTCTGTAAAATGTTTTAGAAATAATTTGCATGTTGAGCTACGCTCCATAAAATTATCTATTATTCTTCAAAAGCAATTTGACGAGGTCTCATATTGAGGAAGTCAATTTTTGTGCTCTAAATATCCGTTGGATTAATTTAGTAAGTTAAGAATAATTGCTCATGAAGGATAATAAATAGTTAAACTTTTAAGGTCTTGACTGCACATGTGTGGTTCACGTACGGTGAACTTGAACCAGAGCATGAACGAGTTGGATCTAGTATCAGAACTAGTAAGTCGGTTCGGGTCTCTACACATAAAAAGAGAAATACTTCTCTTGTTTTCTCCTTCATCCTCTCGACAGTTCGAGAACCCAGTGAGAAATATCAAAAGGTTCGTCTACTCTCATTCTTATCTTCATCGTTCCTTAACTGTCTCGATTGTTTGTTGCATCATTAAAATCAGGAGAAGATTTTGTACAAGGGGTCAGCAATTGTTTTTCTTTTCCGCATTGTTCCGGAGCAGTACATTTTCAACATTACACGAACTCGGTAAGTCTTCATCACGTTTCTTGAACATATTTCAATTGAACAAGCATGGGAAAAGAGATTATCAAGGGGGAGAGTTCGAACCTAAGTAGAAATGTTGATGAAACATATTTTGATCCTAGTATGCAAACCGAATTCATCAACAAACATGCTCGTGACCTATATAGGGAATATAGCACCAAAACTCTCATTATGGAAAGAATATATGATGCATTAAAACTTAGGGTAAAGGATCTTCAAGGGTTCACAAATGGGGTATAATTCACCAAACTATGGGAACAACACATAAAGAAATGACGGCTCAGTTTTATGCAAATTTACATGAGCCTGATACTTAAAAATGTACCTTCAAGACCATAGTCAACAATAAGACTTTTATTGTGAATCGTGTGTGACAATAATACCATCTGACGATGGAGAGATATTGCTTTAGTTTCAAGCAAACTTAATTAGCTTGTATCTTAAATCATATTTTCATCTAATTGTGAATATGGAATGCTAACTTAGCAAACCCTGATTTCAAAGGCTATATAAAGGAGAACTCTAAGAACTAGGAAACCTAATCCCCGCACCTCCAGTGTGATTCTCCTTTAACCTAGGTTTTCCTAAAACCATTATAAGTTAACGACTTAAATACTTCATGGGATTCTGAAGCCAGATCCAACTATTTTCTCTGTAGTTGCGTATTCTGATCTACTTGTTCTATCGTGTTGAGTACTGTCTTCTCTAAGATTTGCTCGAGATTTATCTCCGATAGGTAAGATATAAAAATTAATCACAAAGCTCTTCGTATCATTCTTTGTGATACCACAGTAACTACCATATAGTTAAGTTATTGTGAGGTGATTGATATTTCTGGGCTGTTCTTCGGGAATATAAGACCGGATTATCAATTGGTTCATGTACACCTTGATTTATCATAAGACGGAACAAAACTTCATAGGTATTTCAGTGGGAGACAGATTTATCTATTCCTATAGACTTTTCTGTGTTAGACAGATTTGTTTATCAAGTCTTCGACTTTGGGTCGTAGCAACTCTTAGTTGTGGGTGAGATCAACTAAGGGAATCAAGTACGTAGTATCCTGCTGGGATCAAAGACGTAAGGAACGCAACTGTACCTTGAATCAGTGTGATATTGATTGGGGTTCAACTACAGTCTGGACCGAAGTTAGTTTGTAGCAGGCTAGTGTCTGTAGCGGCTTAATACAATGTGGTGTTCATTCTGGACTAGGTCCTGGGGTTTTTCTGCATTTGCGGTTTCCTTGTTAACAAAACTTCTGGTGTCTGTGTTATTTCTTTTTCGCATTATATTTTGTTATATAATTGAAATATCACAGGTTGTGCGTTGAATCGATCAATTGGTAAATTTAACCTTTGGATGTTGATTGAAATTGATTGATCCTTGAACATTGGTATTTGGTACCGTTCAACTTATTTCTATTGTATTCAATCAGGCTCGCAAATTCCTATTTGCTTGATTACGGATTGAATCGAGAAATTGAGATATAACTCTTTGATATGCTTTTTATTAAGATTGAGTCTAACTGTCTAGTTGATTCTCATAAAAAGTATATTGGAGTTTGTCCATACATATTGCTAAGCGAAATATTGGGTGATGTTGTTAGACCCCCGCTTTTTCAATTGGTATCAGAGCAGGCAAACACGTTAAAGACCTTATATCTGTGTTTGTGGCAATCTGAGTCTGTGGATAGAATCTCATACTCATACCAAAAATGCCTCCTAAAGCTGTCAACTTTGTCAAGTGTCTCGGAAATACCTTAAAGGGTCACTCTTTAGATGATTCTTACGAATCCCGAGGTAAGAAGATTGTTCCATCCTGTGTTGGTCATTCTTCTTCCAATAAGACATTGGACATAATGGTAAAGGCTGAAAAGGAGCTCACCAGAATTTCAAAAAATTATACAGAGTTTGTTGATCTCAAGGATCATGTACAACTCATTGATGAATTTGAAAAGTCTATTGATCGTGAACAGGTACTCTATAACATTATAGGTTCATTCTCTAAGGAAATTGAGAAACTTCTTCAAGAAAACAATATACAGCGTGAAAAGATTTGTGATCTTGAAAAGATGGTTAAAGAAGGCTCGATTAGAGAAAAATGTTTGATCAAGACGCATTCATCTGATCTTGACAGACTTCGTGTTGAGAAAAAGAAACTTGAAGCATCACTTGTCATAGCCCATGGACAGTGCAATTCCTTGGAAAAGGAAAACTCTGTTTTAAAGAAAAATTCTTCTGCACAAACTAATTCTCATGAGTTACTGTACAAAATGAAATTTTCTCCAGATGAAGATTGTGTCAAGAAAAGCTTTCATAACCTACAATCTGTTCCGGTGGCTATGAAGTTTAAACAAGTACCAGTTATTGCTTCTCCTCCACGAATCTTTACCTTCTGTGGAAAAGGAAATCACTATGCTATCCATTGTTTTTCCAGAAAGAAACGTGTTTCTAAACTTCATAAATTGCTTCTTTCTACTGTCAATGAAGTAAATAGTCGGACGACTGCTACAGTGAAGGTCCCTTTCACAGTAAACCAGGCATCTTATAAAAATGATCTCTCTCCTAGAAATCATTACAGGACATTTGTAAACTCTCGGGCTACCAATGAAAGCATGTCATGTGCTTATAAGAACAAATCTGGTAAATCTAAGTCTAGTGTGTGGAGACCAATTTCAGAAAATCCCCTAGAACATATTTCTAGAGGTCCTAGACTTTGTTATCAGAAAGGTTTCTCACCAGTGATTCTTAGAAGGACTGCGAGACACACACTTTTCCCTGGAAGCTGCAGTGAAAGGAAAAGAAATGCTGAGATAAGATATCCTGGAGGAAATTACAGCTACTCTCTCAGAACCTATGGTGAGACTATGTCTCCCTCTGCTACCTAACAGCAGAATGTTCTATTCTTGTGTCTAACTTGAGAGATACAAGGATAAGTATTTGAGAGATGCTCAAGTATTGTGCTATTTTTCTCTAATGCTCTTCTCTAGTTTCCTTTTCTTTTGTCACTATGACCTTTTAGGATGGAGAATCTTTGAAGGCTGCACAGTGTGTTATATTTCCTCTTAGGGCCATTTTGTCATTTGGTCGGCCCACGAACGTCCGCATCTCCTCAAGGAACTCTAAGGTTTCTAGCCAGGGCATTCACAAACATATATAACTCTTATACGTGTTTCATTTTTCTTCAGAAAGGAGCTCTATGGAAACTGTTCCCAAAGAAGAAGTTAACCCTATGGTTGAGGATGATCTCAAAGGATGTGATTCTGGTCAAGAGTTTATATTGAATAAGCTGCTTGAAAGAAAAGAGTATAACTCTTGGATTGGAGAATATGTCAAGGATCTGATTCGTGTTCAGAATGAAGTTAAGAATGAACTGGCTAACCTTCAATTGCATATAAACCGTCTTATTGATGGACAGGCGAAAATCCTTGGTACTCATAATATCTTGATCAGAAATCATAAGAAAGTTATCCTTGATTGTGCAAAGGCTCGTCATTACGCTCGCACTGTTGATCGGAAAGTTAATGTTGTGACTTATGAACATGGTGTATCTATAGTCAACAAAATCAAGGATATCAGTGAATCATACTTTGATGGACCATTTCAGAGGTATGAAATTATCAAGGAAAACTGAGGATATTTTTAGATACCTAGTATGTCTTCTTTTGAGTTGGAAGAATAACTAGTGCTTTGAATAGCGAAGATTGTGACTACACATAGCTATTTTTGTTTTCATCTTCTTATGTTATTTTTTTTAGGTTTATTGGTTTTTAAATTCTAAAAATATTTGGATGATGAATTATTGCAGTATTAATCTGTTTTGAAGTATTGCAATATTTTTATTGGATATGTATTGTTTGCGTCCGTAAACTTGAAGGTCCCATATTGTGTCAAAAGTAAAGTCGTTCATAAATTGATATTCGTATTGATGAAAGAACGAATGGACTTTTGACAATTACAAAAGTTATGCCTATGCAGTCATTTATTTGATGGAAAATAGGATGATATCTTTTGTTTGACAAGCATAAAGTCTATTATGTCGTTATGCAAATAGTGATGGAAAATAGAATATATCCTTGTATGTTATCCACGATATTGATCTTCATTGATCCATTTTGTTATGTTTTACCGTGAAGGCTTCATTGTGCATCTTATGTTGAGCACCTTACAACTATGTCGATTAATATTGGCCTTGTTGGTTGTTCCATGAGATGCTATATGTTGAGCATTCTTGAACTAAATTAATCATCTTGATTGGTTATTTAGTTATTTGCTCCGAAAGTCTTCTTTTGTCGAGCAAAATCTTTTAACAATTAAATTGATTGCTTCGGTGATTAGTTTGGTTGTGTATTCCAATTAGATTAATTATAGGTTCTCTTGTGATTAATCTAGTTGAGTTTTTCATATATTCCACAAGTTCTTGTGTTGAGTATATGAACGGATATACTAATCATGTTCTATTGGTTGATGTAGTCGTATATTCCGTAAGGTTTTCCTTATGTTGAGTATTTGAACGATTAAGGTAGTCATCTCCGTGTGGTTATCTTAGTCGTAGCTCCGTGAGTTTTCTTATGTTGAGCACAATCAATTAAATCGATCACTTTTGTGGTTCGATTTAGTTGCGTATTCCGATTAAATTAATCATGGTTTTACTTGTGATTAATTTGGTTGAGTTTTGGATATAGAAAATTATTTCCATGGTTTTTGGTGTCCAATTAAAAAAATTCTTCTTTTCTTTCGAAATTAAGGTCGCTCTTGTTGTTCTTTCGGGAATGACATCAAATGGGGGAGAGTTCTTTTGAACTTGTGCTTAATGGTAATATCTTGCGGGGTGTGCGGCTGTGGAATTTTATAGGGATTATCGTGTATCTTAAAACTCCTTGATGAATGCATTTAGCTTCGGCTTTATGATTGCATCTAAATTAAGTTGGTATGTATTTTTATTTTAGTCTATGAAATGTCTTTTGTGGAAATTTCATTATGATCCCGTTCTTTGACCTTTGCCAATCTTATGGACAAAAAGGGGGAGAAATAATGTAGTTCACACTACAAATACATATGGTATTCGGATCATTGTGTAAGAGGGAGTGGTTTCCATGATCGAGATGGAGTATTGACTAAGGGGGAGTGATACATATCACCATAGTATTGTTGTTAAAGTCGTGATGAAATTGGACTTTGATGTTACATAATGATATTATGAAACTGTATAATAATGATCGAGAAACTCGATTTCTCTCATTGTTATAGCTACGGATCTTCAGAAACGGTGGTGCTAAACATACAACCTTTGGGATCATTGGAGTACTTGGAAGGACGAATATTTCAAGGAACGTTGAAGATTAGACTATGGAATAGGAGCCACTAAAGTTTATCTTTTTTGTATTCCATATGTATTAATAGTTTTGTCACTAAAATTGACAAAGGGGGAGATTGTTAGAGCATAGCTCGGTCGACCTCGCACGTTGCTATATCAAGCATGTTTGTCAATGTTAGTGATCAAAACTATGAGTCTTGATTTCTAGTCTATTATAGCTAAGTCTCGAACTAGGATAGAAAAGTGTAGTTGAGCTCAAGGACTTCATGCCGATTCATCATACAACGACAAAGATCTACTCAAGGAACCGTGGAACTTCATCAACAAAAAGGTATGTGGAGACTTGAACTTATCTATCACTCAAAAGTCTATCTATTCTATCTCCTACTTCTTATGAGACAAAAAGTCGTATGCTATATAGACTGGATCATACACATTTGACATTTCGAGCTGAGTATTCACTACTTATCTTTTTCTCGAAATCGTGTGTTGGTAAAGCTTTTCGCTTTGATCAAGTTTATCTTCACCTAGTGACGAAAGTCATGAAAAGTTTCAATTACTTTGAGAATTGCTCTGACGTGAAACGATCTGTGAATCGGCTATACAACGTCCTCTGAGAATATCTCAATGATTGGAATGAGAGTTTAGATTACATAACCATGTATTCCTTAATCCGAAGTTTTCGAACTTTGTTTATTGAGAGAAACCGGAGGAATTGGCTTTGCCAAGTCTGCGAACTCAGTCCGCGAACTGACGGAAGTTCTCTTACCGAGAATTTCTGCTGGGATTTTCCAAAAACTCGTTTGCGAACTCAATCCGCGAACCTAGTCTGCGAATTGGGGGAAGTCTCTTTGCCGAGATTTTCTACTGAATTTGGAAAACTTTGTCAGTTACCTTAAGTCCGCGAACTTGTTTGTGAGCTTAAGTGGTTATCATCTAAAGATGTGCTCTGAACATGAAACTTAAATTACTAATGAATGCTTTATGCAAACCGTGGCTATAAAGTTCATGAGCCGATTCAATCGAATCGAATCGAATCATCTTTGTTTCAATTGTGTCTTGTATAGTTATATAAGATCTCATAGAAATTGAACAACTCTCTAATTAGTTCATTTGAGTCAATTGAACTAGTTATGGTGAAGAAGAACTCAGTTAATATAAATTGCTCATATGGTTAACCTTTTGGGTTACTATGTTGAACCAACATACATGTACACGTTTGGGCATGGTTTTCACAAACCCATTAAATGTCTACCCAAGTGTGTGTGACAAGCTATGTTTTCGATCTAACGGTTGAGAAATATTAGCTTGAATCTAAATCAGGTTTTCATCTAACGCTGAATATGGATTGCTTTGTAACTAAGGAAAAATCCTGATTTAAAGGCTATATATTGGAGACGGAACAAAAACCTAGGGTTATTCTGTGGGAGACAGATTTATCCTTTGATAGACTTTTCTGTGTGAGACAGATTTGTTTATTATCAAGTCTGCGATTTTGGGTTGTAGCAACTCTTAGTTGTGGGTGAGATCAGCTAAGGGAATCAAGTGCGCAGTAACCTGCTGGGATCAGAGGCGTAGGAGTACAAATGTACCTTGAATTAGTGGGAGACTGATTGGGGTTCAACTACAGTCCAGTCCGAAGTTAGCTTGTAGTAGGCTAGTGTCTGTAGAGGCTTAATACAGTGTGTATTCAATCTGGACTAGGTCCCGAGGTTTTTCTGCATTTGCGGTTTCCTCGTTAACAAAACTTCTGGTGTCTGTGTTATTTCTTTTCCGCATTATATTTTATATAATTGAAATAATACAGGTTGTGCGTTAAAGATCATCAATTGAAAATCCAACCTTTGGTTGTTGATTGATATTGATTGATTCTTGGACATTGGTCTTTGGTACCGTCCAAGTTAACCTTAGGTTTTTCACGAAACCCTGTAGGTTAACGACCTGAAGACTTCATTGGGATTGTGAAGCCAGACCCAACTATTTTCTTTGTAGTTGTGTGATCTGATCTTGTTGTTTCTGTTGTGATTGAGTACAATCATAAGATTGGATTGAGATTTATATATGTGATAGGCAAGATAGAAAAGTAGTCACAAACACCTTCGTCTCATCGTTTGTGATTCCACAATATCTTGTTTCATTAATCTATTAAAATTATTGTGAGGTGATTGATAATTCCTGGCTATTATTCGGGAATATAAGTCCGGGTTATCAATTGGTTCTTGTTTACCTTGATTTATCAAAAGATGAAACAAAACTCGTAGGTATTTCTGTGGGAGACAGATTTATCTATTCCTATAGACTTTTCTGTGTGAGACAGATTTTTTTATCAAGTCTTCGACTTTGGGTCGTAGCAACTCTTAGTTGTGGGTGAGATCAGCTAAGAGAATCAAGTGCGTAGCATCCTGCTGGGATCAGAGACGTAAGGAACGCAACTGTACCTTGAATCAGTGTGAGATTGATTGGGGGTTCAACTACAGTCCAGACCGAAGTTAGTTTGTAGTAGGCTAGTGTCTGTAGCGGCTTAATACAATTTGTTATTCAATCTGGACTAGGTCCCGGGGTTTTTCTGCATTTTCACTTTCCTCGTTAACAAAACTTCTGGTGTCTGTGTTATTTTTTTCGCATTATATTTTGTTATATAATTGAAATATCACAGGTTGTGCGTTGAATCGATCAATTAGTAAATCCAGCCTTTGGTTGTTGATTGAAATTGATTGATCCTTGAACATTGGTTTTTGGTACCGTTCAAGTTATTTCTCTTGTATTCAATCAGGCTCGCAAATTTCTATTTGCTTGATTGCGGATTGAATCGAGAATTGAGATATAACTCTTTGATATACTTTTTATTAAGATTGAGTCTGACTGTGTATTTTATTCTCTTAAAAGTATATTGGAGTTAGTCCATACAGATTGCTAAGCGAAATATTGGGTGAAGTTGTTAGACCCCCGCTTTTTTAACAGTTCTTGGATATATTCCGTTGATTGAGTCTAACTGTCTAGTTAATTCTCACAGAATTATATTGGAGTTAGTCCATACAGATTGAACGAAATATTGGGTGTGGTTATTAGACCCTCCTTTTTCAATTGGTATCAGAGCATGCAAACATGCTAAGACCTCATAAGTCTGTTTTTGTAGCAATCCGACTCTATGGAAAGAAGGGCTATGTCTGTAAACGTACCGCCAGTCTTCGATGGCTCGAATTACTTATGGTAGAAATTGTTATGCGTGTCTTTCTCCAAGCACGTGATTTTCAATCATGGGTTCGTGTTGTAAATGGCTATGATCCTTCGTCAGTTACTCTGGGCAACGCAACCGTACCAAAGGATATTGGTGAGTATGATCCTGTTGAGATTCTCGTTGCAAAGCAAAATTCTGACGGATTGAATGTTATCATCCATGCCATTACCCCAGATCTTCAGCACCATGTGACTACGTGCACTAAATCTAAAGATGCTTGGGATATCTTATAAACTGTATTTGAAGGGAATACCTCTGAAAAGGAAACAAGGCTTCAAAACCTAAATTCTGATTGGGAAAACCTTCGTATGGCTGATGAAGAGTCATTTGATGAGTTGTAAATGCATCTTTTGCATTGGGTAAGACTATTCCTTAAAAGGATATTGTGATGAAAATTCTCAGATCGTTACCCGCCAAATACGATTCTAAGAAACATGCCATCATTGAAGGAAATAACCTTGAAACGCTTTCCAGGAATACACTTGTTGGAAAGTTAAAGATCTTTGATCATGAGCATTCATCCAAATCTGGAAAGGATATTGCTTTCGAAGCACAAAAGTACACTAAACTACTTGATAAAAGTAAAAGTGTTGGCAACCCAGTGAATAATCCGATTGAGACTGAATCATAAGATCAAGATCTTGACAACTCAGTCTCTCTGATCACAAGACAGTTTAGAGATCTTCAGTTAAAGAGGAGTAAACGACAACTCAGTCTCTCTGATCACAAAACAGTTTAGTTATCCTTTTGATAACCATTACGATTGTGAAAAGGATTCGTATGACGTTTATAGGCAAATCTAAGTTTATCACAACACTGATTCCTTTGCCTAAAGGTTGGACAGTTACAACATGTAACGTCAAGGGGATTAGTCTTAACATATGATATTGGTTTCACAACTTCTCGTGATACCCAAACAAGAACATCATGAAGTTTCTCATTCCTTATACGGAAACGACATCTCCTTTCCAGGTGACCTTTATTTCCGCAATAGTGGCAAACATAAGGAATGTTCTTACCTCGATCCGTGTTTGCTGACTTTGGAGGTTGATATACTTTACTATTTTGAACCTTAACTGCCGGTGAAGGTATTTAACTTTTTCCATCAGTGGAAACCTTTTGTTGAGAATAATCACTAGCCTTGACAAATTTTACCTCTTTGATAATACTTGGAGCATCT
Source organism: Papaver somniferum (assembly GCF_003573695.1). NCBI lineage: Eukaryota > Viridiplantae > Streptophyta > Magnoliopsida > Ranunculales > Papaveraceae > Papaver > Papaver somniferum. The sequence continues at coordinate 126,306,546 of NC_039364.1, forward strand.
ATTCCCTTATAGCCCAATCCTCGTGTATCACGGTGATTTTTACTTGCTCCTAGCATAGTGGTTAATTTGCTTGAACTAGTATTGAACTTTTTCAAGTCATCTTCCAACACCTTGATTTTATCAACAGCAATAGCTAAATCATCCTCAAGGAGTTTTTCTCGAGCGAGACAAGCGCTTTCTCTGTCATCAAAACTTGTTTGTTGGGAGTTAATACTTGCTTCAGATTCTGCAAGTTTCTCTTCCAACAAAAAATACTTTTGATAAGATTATCACATTCAAGTGACTTTATACGTAGGTTTTCCTCAGAATCCTTGAGGATAGATTCATTAGAACGATTCGAAACATAAACACCTGTGTAACATCTTCTCAATTTTTTGTTTTCTCGACAGAGAGGAGTCAGAAGAGGTGTTCCATGAGAAGTTGTCATCTTCTTCTTTTCTAAAGAATTCAAAACCTTAACATACTCTGAGACTTCCTCATCAACATCTCTATCAATATCTGAATCTCTTTCATCAGAAAGTTCATCCAACTGTTCTTCTAGGCGTATTTCCCAGACTTCAACAGGTTCTAAATTAATAGAATGTTTAGATACTGACCTAGATGTGACAGTTCTCTCAAGTGAATCCAAGCTTTGAAAATCATCTGGTAATCTATGAACTGGTACGTTATTGGAGATAGACTCGTCCATAAAAATCATATTGCTTCAAACACAGAGTTATGAGGTCTTAGCGTGTTTGCTTACTCTAATACCAATTGAAAAAGTGGGGGTCTAACAACCTAACCCAATATTTCGCTTAGCATTCTGTATGGACTAACTCCAATATACTTTTAAGAGAATCAACTAGACAGTCAGACTCAATCTTAGAAAAAAGTATATCAAAGGGTTATGTCTCAATTTTTCGATTCAATCCCAACTCAAGCAAATAGAAATCTGCGAGTCTGATTGAATACATGAGAAATAACAACGGTACCAAAGACCAATGTTCAAGGATCAATCAATTTCAATCAACAACCAAGGTTGGATTTACCAATTGATCGATTCAACGCACAACCTGTGATATTTCAATTATATAACAAAATATGATGCGAAAAAAAAATAACATAGACACCAGAAGTTTTGTTAACGAGGAAACCGCAAATGCAGAAATACCTCGGGACCTAGTCCAGATTGATCACACACTGTATTAAGCCGCTACAGGAACTAGCCTACTACAAACTAACTTCGGTCTGGACTGTAGTTGAACTCCAATCAATCTCTCACTGATCCAAGGTACAGTTGCGCTCCTTACATCCCTGATCCCAACAGGATACTACGCACTTGATTCCCTTAGCTGATCTCACCCACAACTAAGAGCTGCTACGACCCAAAGTCTAAGACTTTAATAAACAAATCTGTATCACATAGAAAAGTCTACAACAATGGATAAATCTGTCTCCCGTAGAATTACCTACGAGTTTTGTTCCGTCTTTTGATAAATCAAAGTGAATAGGAACCAATCGACAACCCAGACTTATATTCTCGAAGAACAACTTAGAATTATCAATCACCTCACAATAATCTTAATCGACTAGCGAAACAAGATATTGCTGAATCACAAACGATGAGACGAAGATGTTTGTGACTATTTTTCTATCGTTCCTATCGGAGAAATTAATCTCGAGCCAATTTTACAATTGTACTCAATACGATAGAAACATCAAGATCAGATCACGCAACTACAGAGAAAATAGTTGGGTCTGGCTTCACAATCCCAATGAAGTCTTCAAGTCGTTAACCTACAGGGTCTGGATAGAAACCTATGGTTAAAGGAGAATCGACTCTAGCTTATACAACTAGTATTACACATGAGGTGTGGGGATTAGGTTTCCCAGTTGCTAGAGTTCTCCTTTATATAATTTTCAAATCAGGGTTTGCAATCAATGCTACCTTGGTAACAAAGCATTCAATATTCACCGTTAGATGAAAACCTGATTAGATTCAAGCTAATATCTTTCAACCGTTAGATCGAATCTTAGCTTGTTATACACAAATGAAATGCACGTTCATTTAGGTTTGTGTAACCGTACCTAAACGTGTACACCTAGTTGGTTCAACAGTAGTTAACCAAATGGTTAGTCATATGAGCACTTCCATATCAACCATATTCATCTTCACCATAACTAGTCCAAATGACTCAAATGAACTAGTTCGAGAGTTGTTCAATTGCTTAGATCTCATATAAGTATACAAGACACGATCGAAGCAAAATCGTTTTTGATTCACTCGAATCGATTCATGAACATTATACCCACGGTTTGCAAATTTCATTCATTATTATACAAATGTTTTAGTTCATGAACAAACCAATTTTAGAAAGTAACACACTTAAGTATGCGTACGGGTATGCGTACTTAAGTAACCGGATTTGAGTTTGTTTTGGTTTTCAAACTCAGCAGAAATTCACGGACGTGAACTTTCCGCCAGCATGCGTACGGGTACGCATATTTAGGTAACCGGATTGAGTTGTTTTTGATTTCAAACTCAGCAGAAATTCACGGTCGTGTACTTCCGCCAGTATGTGTACGGGTACGCTTACTTACCCAGTCTCCATCAACCATTTAGTACACACACAAGTATGCATACATTTGGTTCCCGGTTTTGGACTTATACACTAATGTGCGAACACACTATATGCTTATATCCAAAGATGGTTACATATTCTAAACTCTCTATTTCAATCATTGAAAGATTCTTAGAGGATGTTATGTAGCGGTTATTCACACACTATTTTTCATCAAAGCGATTTTCAAAAGATTGAAACAATCAACATGACTTTAGTTACTTGTAAAGATGAACTTGGCCAAAGCGAAAGCTTACCAACACATATTTCGAGAAATAGATAAGCGAGATAAACTCGGCTCGAAATAGCAAATGTGTATAATCGAAGTCTATATAAAAATACGACTTTTGTCTCAAGATAGGAGATAGTGTAGATAGACTTTTGAGTGATAGATAAGTTCAAGTCTCCACATACCTTTTAGTCGATGAAGTTCCACCAGTTCCTTGAGTAGTTCTTCGTCTTTGTATGATGAACGCCGTGGAGTCCAGAGCTCAACTACACTTTCTATCATAGTCCGAGACTTATCTATAAGTAGACTAGAAATCAAGACTTATAGTTTTGGAAACTAAACTTGACAAACAAGCTTGAGATAGCAACTTTTGCGAGTTCGACCGATCCGTGCTCTAACAGGTTCTACCCTAGTTCCCCATATAGGTAGGAATCGATCTTTCCTTAGATCTTCAATAAAAATCGGACCATCAATCCACTTGATTTATTTCAACTAAGAAAAAAGTTCGTAAGTCTACTTCCTTAAACTCATGTAATCAAACATAGTTTTATAGGCATGAAATCAATCCTAAGTTCATTACACAATCTAGTAACAAGTTACAAAGATTATCTCTATGTCGCGATTACGAAATGTTATACTTCGTAATTCAATATACCTAAGTTTTAAAACAACTTGTGAAAAGACAAGGGTACCCAAATACACCACAATCTTTTATTTATCTACCTATAAGTCCTCTTATCGAAAGTGATCGTCTATGGACAAAGTCGAGACAATGCAACAAATCGGTATTCACACTTTGTGTGATTGTCTATGGATACAAGATCGAGACAATACGACTACCAAAGTGTGATTACTTGATAATAGGTTCAGACTTAACCAAACTCTATATGATCACTATCAAGTAAATCGAAGTTAACGTTTGTCAAATTTACTTTAAATTATATAAACAAATATAATTGCGAAAAAGAAAAGTAAATCACTGTTTTGGGGTAAAAACTGATTCTGCCAGTTTTGGTAAATTTGGGTGTGCCGCCGAGAAACGAATCTAAACCCTAAAAAAATGCTCTGCACGGGAGTACGTTAGAATCGAGAGATCCATCTGTACAATTCTGGCCTAAACCAAGAAATGGTCGTTCCAGTCTTGCTTCGGTCACAAAATGAAGGCGAAGGGTTGATCTTAAGGAGGAAAGCGAAGAAGGTGTTGAGATCAGAGTGGTTAACTCCGAAGGTGTGGCTATTTTATGACTTGTATCAGAATATGGAACTGGCTTGCGGAATGTAAGCTATCAGTTCTCGGTATTTTTCTAGATACGGTGTTGTTAACCCAAACTCTGTTGTTCTTGAAATAGGTTGAAAACCTATTTATATAGTCATAGTTGCACGCACCCTGATCTCATAGGAAATGAGAGTAGTTGAGTGACGGAGAAATGAGATCGCGTAAAAATGTTGAAAACCACGTCTTACTATGAGGGAAGACGGGTCAGTTTACACCCACTAATTTTCTGTTGCCACTAACTGTCCGCCTTTTCCTGCAACTTTCTCATAATGGGCGTGTTGCACGCTGTAAACCGCCAGACCAATACCCTAATGAATATCCCCCAGTTTGTGACATGTTTGATGTCTCGAGTATTTTATAGAAAATATGTATCAAGTGGGTCTTGCCTAATTATTCTAACCAATCATGCGCAAGCTAGGTGGCGAGTAGTCATGTGTGACGAGCCAAGTCACGAGACTTGCCGCAAAGAATAGTATGTAATGTTATTAGGTTAAATAACTAAGTTGTTTGTGAAACCGATATTCATAAAATATCGTATGTATTCGATGTATGTAAAGCATCGCTTTTAAGCAAGCAGCTCAAAATAATCGATGCTCATAAAGCATCGTCGTATAAAGCTCGCTTAAATGCTTAAATCAGTCGCGGAGATTGTTAGAGCAGAGCTCGGTCAACCTCGCATGCGTTGCTATCTCAATCATGTTTGTCAATGTAAGTGATCGAAACTGTAAGTCTTGATTTTCAGCCTACATAGCTAAGTCTCAGACTAGGATAGAAAAGTGTAGTTGAGCTCAAGGACTTCATGGCGATTCATCATACAACGACGAAGATCTATACAAGGAACCGTGGAACTTCATCAACAAAAAGGTATGTGGATACTTGAAATTATCTATCACTCAAAAGTCTATCTCTTCTATCTCCTACTTCTTATGAGACAAAAGTCGTATGCTATATAGACTAGATCATACACATTTGACATTTCGAGCTGAGCATTCATTGCTTATCTTTTATCTCGAAATCGTGTGTTGGTAAAGCGTTTCGCTTTGATCAAGTTTATCTTCACCTAGTAACGAAAGTCATGAAAAGTTTCAATCACTTTGAGAATTGATCTGACGTGAATCGGTCTGTGAATAACGGCTACATAGCGTCCTCTGAGAATGTCTCAATGATTAAAATGATAGTTTAGATTACATAACCATGTATTCCTTGAACCGAAGTTTTCGAACTTTGTTGATCAAGAGAAATCGGTAGGATTGTGGAATTAGCTTGCCAAGTCCGCGAACTGTCGGAAGTTCTCGACCAAGAATTTCTGCTGGGATTTTCCAAATACTCGTTTGTGTGATTAGTCCGCGAACTGGCGGAAGCTCTCTTTCCGAGAATTTCTGCTGAGTTTGGAAAACTCAACCGATTAACTTAAGTCTGCGAACTTGTTTGTGAACTTAAGAGGTTATGATCTAAAGATGTGCTCTGAACATGAAACATTAAATTACTAAGGAATGCTTTATGCAAACCGTGGCTATAGTGTTCATGAGCCGATTCAATCGAATCGAATCATATTTGTTTCAATTGTGTCTTGTGTAGTACATAAGATATCATAGCAAATGAACAACTCTCTAACTAGTTCATTTGAGTCAATTTAACTAGTTATGGTGAAGAAGAACAAGGTTAATATGAAATTCTCATATGGTTAAACTTTTGGGTTACTATGTTGAACCAACATACACGTGCACGTTTGGAAATGGTTTTCACGAACCCAGTAAACGTATACCCAAGTGTGTGTGACAAGCTAAGTTTTCGATCTAATGGTTAAGAAATATTAGCTTGAATCTAAATCAGGTTTTCATCTAACGGTGAATATGGATTGCTTTGTAACTAAGGAAAAACCCTGATTTGAAGGCTATATAAAGGAGACATCTAGCATTGTGCAAAACTAATCCCCACACGTCTGTGTGCTACTAGTGAGCCCGCTAGAGTCGACCTCCATTAACCTTTGATTTTCTTCTCTAAAATCAGGTTAACGACTTAAAGACTTCATTGGGATTGTGAAGCCAGACCGATACTACTTTATCGTAGTCGTGTGATCTGATCTTGCATCTTTTATCGTACGAGTACAATCGATTGATTGGCTTGAGATCGTGAGAGTTTTCCGATAGGCAAGATAAAGAAGTCACAAACATCTTCGTCTCACTGATTAATCAGGAAGGATTGTAGAGAGGTGATTGATTAATCTAGGTTGTTCTTCGGGAATATAAGACTGGATTATCAATTGGTTCATTTTACCTTGATTTTATATCTAAAGACAGAACAAAACCTAGGGTTTATCTGTGGGAGACAGATTTATCCTTTTATAGACTTTTTTGTGCGAGACAAATCTGTTTATTATCAAGTCTGTGATTTTGGGTTACAACAACTCTTGGTTGTGGGTGAGATCAGCTAAGGGAATCAAGTGCGCAGTATCCTGCTGGGATCAGAGGCGTATGATTACAATTGTACCTTGTATCAGTGGGATATTGATAGGGGTTCAACTATAGTTCAGTCCGAAGTTAGTTTGCAGTAGGCTAGTGTCTGTAGCGGCTTAATATAATGTGTATTCAATATGGACTAGGTCCAGGTGTTTTTCTGCATTTGCGGTTTCCTCGTTAACAAAACTTCTGGTGTCTGTGTTATTTCTTTATGCATTATATTTTATATAATTGAAATAATACAGGTTGTGGAATCCAATCGTTGGTTGTTGATTGATATTGATTGATCCTTGGGCATTGGTCTTTGGTACCGTCCAAGTATTCCTTGTATTTGATAAAGACTCGCTATTATTTTTAGCTTGAGTAAAAATCAAATCAAGAGAGAGATATTAACTCCTTGAGATACTTTTATCTAGATTGAGTCTGACTGTCTAGTTGATTTTCTTGCAAAGTATTTCGGAGTTAGTCCATTCAGATTGCTAATCGAAATATTGGGTGTTGTTGTTAGACCCCCGCTTTTTCAATTGGTATCAGAGAAGGCAAACACGTTTAAGACCTAACAAGTCTGTGTTTGTAGCGATCTGACTCTATGGACAGAGGTGCTATTCTATTAACGTACCACCAGTCTTCGATGGCTCAAATTACTTATGGTGGAAAATTTCTATGATAGGTTTTCTTCAATCGCGTGATTTTCAATCATGGGTATATGTGGTGAATGGTTATGATGCGCCCGTTGTTGCAGCTGGAGATGGAACTGTTCCCAATAATATTGGTGAATATAATGCTGCCGAGATTCTTGATGCAAAGAAGTATTCTGAAAGGTTAAATGCTATCATACATGCCATTTTCCCAAGTCTTCAACACCATATGTCTAATTGCACTAGGTCTAAAGATGCTTGGGATATCTTAGAAACCGTATTTGAAGGAAACTCCAGTGAAAAGGAAGCTAGGTTTCAAAACCTTAATTCCGATTGGGAGAACCTTCGTATAGCAGATGAAGAAACATTTGATGAGTTTAATCACAAAGTGTCTGAAATTGTTAATGCATCTTTTGCATTGGGTAAGACTATTCCTGAAAAGGACATTGTGATGAAAATTCTCAGATCGCTGCCATCTAGATACAAGTCTAAGAAGCATGCCATCGTTGAGGGGAATAACCTCAATAATCTTTCCAGAAACACCTTGGTTTGGAAGCTAAAGATCTTTGACCATGAGCATACATCCAAATTCGGTAAGGATGTTGCCTTTAAAGCACAGAAGAGCACTAAATTACTTGCCAAAGGTAAAAGTGTTCATGTCTCTGAGGATGATCAGTTTGAGAATGATTTTCCAGATGAAGACCTTGACAAGTCGGTCTCCTTGATCACAAGACAGTTTAGGGATCTTCTGTTGAAGAGAAGTAAACTGTTTTCAAGAGACAAACCTAGGTCATCAGACAAACCTCACGGTCGCGTACCTCCTAAAAATAGGGATGCTGACGAGGCTGATGACGAGGACATGCCTCAGTGCTTTAAGTGTAAGGGTTTTAGCCATTTTTGCTAACGAATTCCCAATCGTAGAAAATACACTGGGAACAAAGGTCTAGTTGTAACACTTGATGAAATGTCTGAAACCTATGATTCCGATGAAGATAGGAAATCAAGTGTAGGGCTCCTTGGTGAAAACATCGATTTTGATACTTCTAGAAATACATATATCAACCTCGATGGGTTCGGAGAAGAAGGAAACCCAATCAAGCTGGAAGATTCTCTAACTGGAAACCCTATCAGTAATGTTTCAGGATCTACTGTATGTCTAGATGCTTGCACATCTCAGATGCCTGAATACTGTCCAAGTTTGACGTTCTCGTTTTGTTCAATGATGGGGCACGAACTATCAAGGTGTTACAAGTACAAGCACCAAATAAGGCACGCCAGCAAACTTCAACGAAGAGCAGATTGATTAGTAAGGAAGCTGAAACTTTCTCAGAAGACCGTCGAGGTATGTAGGATCTCATCTTCATCTAAGAAGTTGGTTTCCAGGGATAGAGTAAGACCATTTGAAAAGAAAGTATGGTCGAATCGTTTTGATAGACAGAAGTCTGAAGATTCCTCCCTTGAGGAAAAAGATGGACAAATCGTTGTTCATCGCAACACAACTTGGTTGTGTTGTTTGGAAAATCTTGTCTCATGTGCCTGATCGAAAAGAGACAAGATTGAGTGCTGATTCATGCTTCAGTAAAAATTTTCCTTCTTTTCTTAGATTTGTTATTTTTTTTCTATCAAATAAAATAAAGGGTTATTATCGACAATTCTTCTCTTTATAGGGCTTTAGAGTTGGGCGTATACGAACCTGTCAATATGTTTCGAACCCTACATTCCTTTTTCCTTTTTGACATCCTATATAAGATTTCTTGTTGAGTTAGGTGATTCAATCACACAAATCCAGTTGTTTATAACTGTTCTCAAAACACCATGTCAGATGGAAAGGATGTCAACATGATTGTTAAATCTTCAATCAAGGAAAAAGAAAAATCTTTTGTTTCTAAGTCCATGAAAAGAAAAAGAAGGAATACAAGAAATCCCAGGGTTGTGCCTTCTAACTCTCAGAAGTTTTCCGATGTTATTGATGAGTTGAAGGAAGTAAGAAAGGAGATTCGTGAAATAAAGGCTTTTGTTTCAAAGTCCTTTGAAATTCAGAGAGCCTTGGTACGATATAATCAGCCAAGACAGGTCGTTGACATAAACTCCTATCTTCGTGAACCATATGTTCCAATGGTTGTTGACAACAAGGAGTTTGGAAATGATGCTGAATTTCTCAAAGGCATTGTCGCCTAGGATGTCTTCTTTTTGGTTTAGTTGGAAGAATAACTAGTGCTTTGAATAACGATGATTGTGACTACACATAGCTATTTTTGTTTTCATCTTCTTATGTTATTTTTTAGGTTTATTGGTTTTAGATTCTAAAAATATTTGGAGGATGATGTATATTGCGGTATTTTAATGGTTTGTGATATTGCAATATTTTTATGGGGTATATATTGTTTGCGTCCGTGAACTTGAAGGTCCAATATTTTGTCAAAAGTAAAGTCGTTCATGAATCGATATTATTATTGATGAAAGGACGAATGGACTTTTGACATATAAAAAAGTTAAGCCTATGTAATCACGTATTTGATGGAAAATAGGATAAAATCTTTTGTTCAACAAGGATAAAGTCTATTATGTCGTTATGATGGAAAATAGAATAGATCCTTGTATGTTATCCACGGCATTGATTTTCATTGATCCATTTTATTATGTTTTACCGTGAAGGCTCCATTGTGTGTCTTATGTTGAGCACCTTACAACTAAGTCGATTTACCTTGACTTTGTTGGTTGTTCCATAAGATGCTATATGTCGAGCATTAGGAACTAAATTAATCAACTAGTTTGGTTATTTAGTTAGTACTCCATAAGTCTTCTTTCTTATGTCGAGTACATGTAAGGTTAAGGTTGTCATATTCTATGATGAACTTAGTCGGGGTTCCATAAGTTCTCTTATGTTGAGCCCAAAATAATTAAATTGATTACGTCGGTGATTAGTTTGGTTGTTTGTATTCCAATTAGATTAATTATTGGTTCTCTTGTAATTAATCTAGTTGAGTTTTCATATATTCCACAAGTTCTTATATTGAGTATATGAAAGGCTACACTATCATGTTCTTTGGTTAATGTAGTCATATATTCCGTAAGGTTTTCCTTATGTTGAGTATTTGAACGGTTAAGTTAGTCATCTTCGTGTGATTGACTTAGTCGTAGCTCCGTGAGTTTACTTATGCTGAGCACTTTCAATTAAATTGATCACTTTTGTGGTTTGATTTAGTTGTGTATTCAATTTGAATTAATCATGGGTTTACTTGTGGTTAATTTGGTTGAGCTTTGGATATAGAAAATCATTCTTATGGTTTTTGGCGTCCAATAAAAAATCCTTCTTTTCTTTCGAAATTAAGGTCGCTCTTGTTGTTCTCTTGAGAATGACATCAAATGGGGGAGAGTTCTTTTGAACTTGTGCTTAATGGTAATATCTTGCGGGGAGTGCGGCTGTGGAATTTTATAGGGGTTATCTTGTATCTTAAAACTCCATGATGAATGTTGTTAGCTTCGGCTATTAGATTGCATCTAAATGAAGTTGGTATGTATTTTTTCTTTTGGTCATGAAATGTCTCTTGTGGAAATTTCATTATGGTCACATTCTTGTACCTTTGCCAATTTTATTGACAAAAAGGGGGAGAAATATTTGTAGTTCACACTACAAATACATATGGTTTTCGGATCATTGTGTAAGGGGGAGTGGTTTCCATGATCGAGATGAAGTATTGACTAAGGGGGAGTGATACATATCACCGTAGTATTATTTTTAAAGTCGTGTCATGATACAATTGGACTTTGATGTTATATAATAATACTATGACACTGTATAATAATGATCGAGATTATCGATTTCTCTCATTGTTATAGCTACGGATCTTCAACAACGATGGTGCTAAACTTACAACCTTTGGGATCATTGGAGTACTTAGAAGAACGAAGATTTCAAGGAACGTTGAAGATTAGACTATGGAATAGGAGCTACTAAAGTTTATCTTTTTTGTGTTCCATATGTATTATTAGTTTTGTCACTAAAATTGACAAACGTGGAGATTGTTAGAGCATAGCTCGGTCAACCTCGCATGCGTTGCTATCTCAAGCATGTTTGTCAATGTTAGTGTTCAAAACTATAAGTTTTGATCTCTAGCCTACATATCTAAGTCTCGGACTAGGATAGAAAAGTGTGGTTGAGCTCAAGGACTTCATGGCGATTCATCATACAACGACGAAGATCTATACAAGGAACCGTGGAACTTCATCAACAAAAAGGTATGTGGAGACTTTAACTTATCTATCACTCAAAAGTCTATCTCTTCTATCTCCTACTTCTTATGAGACAAAAGTTGTATGCTATATAGACTAGATCATACACATTTGACATTTCGAGCTGAGCATTCATTGCTTATCTTTTATCTCGAAATTGTGTGTTAGTAAAGCGTTTCGCTTTGATCAAGTTTATCTTCACCTAGTGACGAAAGTCATGAAAAGTTTCAATCACTTTGAGAATTGCTCTGATGTGAATCGGTCTGTGAATAACGGCTACATAGCGTCTTCTGAGAATGTCTCAATGATTAAATGAGAGTTTAGATTACATAACCATGTATTCCTTGAACCGAAGTTTTCGAACTTTGTTGATCAAGAGAAATCGGTAGGATTGTGGAATTGTCTTGCCAAGTCCGCGAACCCAGTCCGCAAATTGTCGGCAGTTCTCGACCGAGGATTTCTGCTGGGATTTTCCAAATACTCGTTTGTGTGCATAGTCCGCGAACCCAGTCCACGAACTGGCGAAAGTTCTCTTTCCGAGAATTTCTGCTGAGTTTGGAAAACTCAACCGATCAACTTAAGTCCGCGAACTTGTTTGTGAACTTAAGAGGTTATGATCTAAAGATGTGCTATGAACATGAAACATTAAATTACTAAGGAATGATTTATGCAAACCGTGGATATAATGTTCATGAGCCGATTCAATCGAATCGAATCATCTTTGTTTCAATTGTGTCTTGTGTAGTTACATAAGATCTCATAGCAATTGAACAACTCTTTAACTAGTTCATTTGAGTCAATTGAACTAGTTATGGTGAAGAAGAACAAGGTTAATATGAAATGCTCATATGGTTAACCTTTTGGGTTACTATGTTGAACCAACATACACATACACGTTTGGGCATGGTTTTCACGAACCCAGTAAACGTCTACCCAAGTGTGTGTGGCAAGATAAGTTTTCGATCTAATGGTTGAGAAATATTAGCTTGAATCTAAATCAGGTTTTCATCTAATGGTGAATAAGGATTGCTTTGTAACTAAGGCAAAACCCTGATTTGAAGGCTATATAAAGGAGACATCTAGCATTGTGCAAAACTAATACCCACACGTCTGTGTGCTACTAGTGCGCCCGCTAGAGTCGATCTCCATTAACCTTTGATTTTCTTCTCTAAAATCAGGTTAACGACTTAAAGACTTCATTGGGATTGTGAAGCCAGGCCGATACTACTTTATCGTAGTTATGTGATCTGATCTTGCATCTTCTATCGTACGAGTACAATCGATTGATTGGCTTGAGATCGTGAGAGTTCTCCGGTAGGCAAGATAAAGAAGTCACAAACATCTTATATAATTGAAATAATACAGGTTGTGGAATCCAATCGTTGGTTGTTGATTGATATTGATTGATCCTTGGGCATTGGTCTTTGGTACCGTCCAAGTATTCCTTGTATTTGATAAAGACTCGCTATTGTTTTTAGCTTGAGTAAAAATCAAATCATGAGAGAGATATTAACTCCTTGAGATACTTTTATCTAGATTGATTCTGACTGTCTAGTTAATTCTCTAGCAAAGTATTTCGGAGTTAGTCCATTCAGATTACTAATCGAAATATTGCGTGGTGTTGTTAGACCCCCGCTTTTTCAGAGCTTAATGTCTTAAAAGGAGCACAATTGGCCATTTTTGGGAAGCTGCAAGGACCCATTCATGCGTGCCAAGGGCAGGCCGGTCGGTCCCTATAGGAGAGTGATGGCCGGTAGACATTTTGACATCATATTGGTCGGTCCAAATTAAATCTAGACCGGTTAAATTGGCTAGCCAAATTGGAGGGCTGGGATGATTTGCGGCAGTTATTGGTTGCCGCTAATTTATTTAAGACTTTTATAAGAAGCGTGGCCAGCCATCCTCGGGCAACCATTTAGGAGACACATGGGTAGGCTGTGGCGCGGCCGATTGTTCCTTATGGAAGAGGAGCGGCCAACGGTTACGACGGCAATTTGTTGAGCGCTTAGAATAGGATTTTGGCCGGCCGATTCGTCTGGAGAAGTTGGGCGGTCGAGATGATTTGCGGCAGTTGACGGCTGTCGTTGATTTATTTAAGTTTTAAAAAGCTGTGTGGCCAACCTATTTTGGGATAACGGTTTTTGGTGTTAGCTGCGCGCTGGGAGTTGTTCGACCGACCAACACAATAGCCGGGTCGCTGGTCAACATATCCGCACCTTGCCCGTCGATTGAGATCGAATCTAGGCCGGTCAATTCGGCTGGCGAAGTTGGGCGGCCAAGATCGTTTTACGGCAGTAATGTAATGCCGCTTAATATAAATTAGGGTTTTGTAACTCGTGTGGCCAACTGTTTTGGTAAACATTTAGTGGCTCCGCTTGCGAGTCGGAGAGATTTCGATCGGCCTAGGCATTAGTAGGCCCGCCGGTGTACACGGTCGCGCTTGTCTGACCATGTTAGGAGGCGGCTAGGTGTGATAAATCGACTGTCCAAAACGTGCGGCTGCGATCGTTTTAAGACTGACATGGGAAGCCTATATTAAATTCCTTAAGGAATTAGGTGTATCGACCAACCAACTTCCGGCTTTATTTAAAAGTACGTGTGGCACATTTAAAGCGGTCTGATTCGTCGATGGGAAAGGGGGCCGGAAAACGACAATATAGAGTGTGGCCTATCGGCCACGAGCGGTGCCTGCTGGAGCAGATCGGTCGGCCAAGTGGCGTGGCCACGCCTCCCTGTGATGCTGCTCTTATTTGCCACAGTTCCTCGTTCGAAATATTGCGGAGGCCGCAAAAACCTTAATTTTTGCAAATTAATTAGGTTAAAATTTGAATCTTGTGAGTTATCACAAAATTGATCAAATTTGGCGAATTATGTGTGCTGACACAAAATTCTTTAATTTTATTATCAGAGAGCGGCGTGCTTTCCGACTAAGTATTTTTATGCATACCTTAATCTTGATACTTCGAGAAATTCATGCTACTCAGCTGCGAGTGAACACTAACTGTCATATCAATATTAAGGGTTCCGCCGGGGAACATAGCATAAGAAAAATACTTGATAAGTCATGTATTAATGAATAATGCAGTAGGTTAAAATTTACTGAATATCTGGGATTGTTGATTCATGCACCATTCTGAATAAATTTCATAAATATGTTGAATTGTTCAGTACATATGTAAGTAAAGAGGTCTGGACACTCATTACTTTTAAATGGCTTAGTCTCTTTGCAGAATGACGGCGCATTAAATTCATGGTTTTACAAGAACTAAAAACCACCATCAACATTAAGTCCACTGCTTAGTACGTAACAGTGACATTTTTGCGGAGTAAGTACTAGATGGTGATAGACAAAATAAAATTATCAATACAAAAGCAATGGGATTTACCAGGAGAGTCGCATTTGGCTTTCTGCAATGAGGCCAGACGGCTAGTGGTCTTTGTGTCAGCCACTACGACCACAGGGAGTTAATATGGCCACGGGACCGACCGATCACCTTCATGCACGGACCGAGAGGAGGTCATCTTCCCATTCGGATTTGGAAAATACATTCATCTATAAAAGGGGAGCGATGCTCCTTTTTTTTTTTGTTCGCTCCTCTTTTTTTTTTGTTCGCTCCTCTTCTATAGCAACTGGTATCCCTTCCATAGCAGCTGACCTTCGTTCGTCGTTGCCGCAAGCAGTTTCATCGAGTCGTCAGACATTAACAACAAGGTAAGGACATCCTGTTTATCCCCCTCTTATAAGTATGAACTTCAATTGTATACGTTGTCTCTATAATTTTTGAAATCCCATCGATCCTGAGTGAATCTTCTTTTGCTGGTAGCGTTGGAGCAAGGATTTATAGTATTGGTAGAGGTGATCAACGACAACAGGATCATAGTGAGGCTAGCATGAGGATTTGAGGTAAGTGCCAATGCTTGCTTCTCTTTTCCTCGTATTTTTTTTTTGTAAAACCTAGTTTTAGGTTTTGTCCGTGGGTGTAATACCCGCGACAAAACACTTCTCTTTTTTTTTGTTCGAGAGGGCGCAAGTCCCCACTCATCTTGGTCGTGGGCGTGATGTCCTACGGCCGGAAGAAAATTTCCCAGATTTTTTTTTCTTGTTAGCATACGAACTCCATGTTATTTCGACTATTAACTGCTATATAGAATTATAACAAGAGGTTGCACATATGACTCTTCTCTTTGAAGTATGAAGTAGTGACTCTTTTCTCATTTTTCTTCATTGTAGTTACTCAAAAGTGAACAGTAACTTAAGAAACTATTCTTTGAATAAGATGTCACCTGGAGATGTTTCTGCTGCTACACTGGGAAGTGTTAACAATTCCAAAAATAGGCCGAATGTAGATGATGAATTCTTCAAAAGTTCTTACACAATTGCAAGGACACATCCCGGCCATATAATAACCCTCCTTACTAATTCAGATAATGAAGGAACTGTTCAGTCGATTTCTCCAGAGCGTGTGATACGATTTTGTCTCCAGAGGAAAGAGTATCCGGCTTCTCCCATTGACTTCAAGAAATGCCATAACCCACTGCGTTCTTATGACGGATGGATAAGATACATGATGAGTAACGACCATGTCAAGAATAATCTGATAAAGGCACAAATCGCGGATGCTGTCATGGCATTTGCAATACTTCGTATTAGGAAAGACGCTGCAGATTTTATTACTTTCATCTATAAATGGTGTATGTCTACTAACACGGCCATATGTAGGTGGGGCGAGATGACTATTAATTTAGAAAGTGTGGTTGTTCTGCTGAATCTTCCGGTTGTGGGAAATCTTGATTTTAGCTTGTCTGATGAAAAAGAAATAATGCACGCCACTTTAGTTAAGAAGGCCGAGGGATATAATCGGCAGGAAAATAATGAAAAATGCTTCTATACTTGGTGGGTGTCTGAGTGGTTTCCTACGAAACTGAAACCGGATCAGGTGTTGAATGACACACTCAGTGTCGCTGCGTTTTTATCCTTGTGTCTGTCTAGAGATGTTTTTGATGATGGCTCCGGCAAGAAGGAAATGAGACAGAATCTTGTTAAATTTTCTATTAAGTTGGCGCAAGGTGTTGCTCTTCCCATAGGCAGCTTGTTTCTTGGTTCCTTGTATACCCATCTAGATTGCCTAGCAGCGGACATGTATGCTTCTAACGTATATATGAAGATAGAATCATTCACATCGCCTTTATCCAAGCATGGTTGTGGAAGCATTTCAAAGGTTATGCTCCTAATCTTGTAGCTTCGTTTTTCAGTACATATGGAGGAGCTGGGATACTGCGTTGGCTGAAGAAGCGTCCAAGACCTGGCTTAAGGCTCATCGATTTCTATGACAACGTGCATGTAGTTAACTTTCGTCCCTGGGAACCATCTCGCACATCTATAGTTCAGACGAATAATTTTTCTTCCGTCTCGGGCACAACATTGCATTCAGATGGAGAGGACATGAGTATTGGAGAAACCGCGTTCATGCGAAGCTGTATACCTGGATATGTCCCATCTTTCTTCAGGGGATTTTTTGAAGTGGTTTCTTATAATTTTGATAGAGCTACTCGTCAGATGGATTTGGACCAGTGGATTCCTTTCCACCGTTTATTGACGCCTTCAACAGACCTTTTGCCATCTGTTTTCGATAGTAGTGTTTTTGCGACAAAGAAGAGTCTCCCATTCTTGTTCCCAGAAAGAAATCTTGTGATAACCCCTAAGTATAAGGAATTATGGCAGGAGGAGTTTCTTGGACTTCATCGATTCGTGCAGGACATCGTGAAGGACCCACGCGGAAAACCTTCTTCCAAGACCTTAGAAAAAAATAAGTTGTTGAAGCCGCTTCCTTCGGGTAAAAGAAAATCTGCTGACCAAGGTGACAACAGTCCCCGGAGAAAGGAGCGGAGATCAAATAGTCATGCAGGTGGTGTCCGATCAGCTTCAACATCCCTTGTGGTCTTCAATTCTTCGAATATGCAGGTACGTATGTGCTTCTTCTTGACCAGCCAAATTTTGGACTAACTTCACTAAGCATCTCTCTTTTTCTCTCTTTTTTTTTGAAACCAGGGGTTAAGAGTATGAATGCCTTTTCCAGACTTGCACGTGGCCAAAATATGGCGCCTCCAAAGGAGGCATCTGGCGATACTGAGTCTCTCGAAGGTGAAGATGAGCAAGAAGAAGATTCAGAATCTGGCGGCGATGATATAAGCACTTATGAATGTAGCAGCGGCGAGTCTAACTCTTGCAGTGAGCCACCAGATAAGTTGGTAAGTGAAAAAGCGGGGGTCTAACAACACCACCCAATATTTCGATTAGCAATCTGTATGGACTAACTCCAAAATACTTTGCTAGAGAATCAACCAGACAGTCAAACTCAATGTAGATAAAACGTATCTCAAGAAGTTATTATCTCAATCTCTCAATTTGATCTTTACTCAAGCAAATAGAAATCTGCGAGTCTTATCAAAGAGAGATAACTTGGACGGTACCAAAGACCAATGTCCAAGGATCAATCAACAACCAAAGGTTGGATTAGAGAAGTTGATGATCTTAACGCACAATCTGTATTATTTCAATTATATAAAATATCATGCGGAAAAGAAATAACACAGACACAAGAAATTTTGTTAACGAGGAAACCGCAAATGCAGAAAAACCCCGGGACCTAGTCCAGATTGAATACACACTGTATTAAGCCGCTACAGACACTAGCCTACTGCAAACTAACTTCGGACTAGACTACAGTTGAACCCAAATCGATCTCCCACTGATCCAAGGTACAGTTGTACTCCTACGCCTCTGATCCCAGCAGGATACTGCGCACTTGATTCCCTTAGTTGATCTCACCCACAACCAAGAGTTGTTGTAACCCAAAATCACAGACTTGATAATAAACAGATCTGTCTCACACAGAAAAGTCTATAAAAGGATAAATCTGTCTCCCACAGATAAACCCTAGGTTTTGTTCCGACTTAAGATATAAAATCAAGGTGAACAGAAACCAATTGATAATCCGTTCTTATATTCCCGAAGAACAGCCTAGATTAATCAATCACCTCTCTACAATCCTTTCTGACTACACAAGCGGATTATCGAGGAATCACAAATAGTGAGACAAAGATGTTTGTGACTTCTTTATCTTGCCTATCGGAGAACTCTCACGATCTCAAGCCAATCAATCAATTGTACTCGTACGATAGAAGATGAAAGATCAGATCACACAACTATGATAAAGTAGTATCGGTATGGCTTCACAATCCCAATGAAGTCTTTAAGTCGTTAACCTGATTTTAGAGAAGAAAATCAAAGGTTAATGGAGATCGACTCTAGCGGGCACACTAGTAGCACACAGACGTGTGGGGATTAGTTTTGCACAATGCTAGATGTCTCCTTTATATTGCCTTCAAATCATGGTTTTGCCTTAGTTACAAAGCAATCATTATTCACCGTTAAATGAAAACCTGATTTAGATTCAAGCTAATATTTCTCAACCGTTAGATCGAAAACTTATCTTGTCACACACCCTTGGGTAGACGTTTACTGGGTTCGTGAAAACCATGCCCAAACGTGTATGTGTATGTTGGTTCAACATAGTAACCTAAATGGTTAACCATATGAGCATTTCATATTAACCTTGTTCTTCTTCACCATAACTAGTTCAATTGACTCAAACGAACTAGTTAAAGAGTTGTTTAATTGCTATGAGATCTTATGTAACTACACAAGACACAATTGAAACAAAGATGATTCGATTCGATTGAATCGGCTCATGAACATTATAGCCACGGTTTGCATAAAGCATTCTTTAGTAATTTAATGTTTCATGTTCATAGGACATCTTTAGATCATAACCTCTTAAGTTCACAAACAAGTTCGCGGACTTAAGTTAATCGGTTGAGTTTTCCAAACTCAGCAGAAATTCTCGGAAAGAGAACTTCCGCCAGTTCAGACTGAGTTCGCGGACTTAGCTCACAAACGAGTTTTGGAAAATCCAGCAGAAATTCTCGGTCGAGAACTTCCGACAGTTCGCGTACTGAGTCTGCAAACTAGGTTCGCGGCCTTGGCAAGCCAATTCCACAATCCTCCCGATTTCTCTTGATCAACAAAGTTCGAAAACTTCGGTTCAAGGAATACATGGTTATGTAATCTAAACTCTCATTTCAATCATTGAGACATTCTCAGAGGACGCTATGTAGCCGTTATTCACAGACTGATTCACGTCAGAGCAATTCTCAAAGTGATTGAAACTTTTCATGACTTTCGTCACTAGGTGAAGATAAACTTGATCAAAGCGAAACGCTTTACCAACACACGATTCCGAGATAAAAGATAAGCAATGAATGCTCAACTCGAAATGACAAATGTGTATGATCTAGTCTATATAGCATACGACTTTTGTCTCATAAGAAGTAGGAGATAGAAGAGATAGACTTTTGAGTGATAGATAAGTTCAAGTCTCCACATACCTTGTTGTTGGTGAAGTTCCACGGTTCCTTGTATAGATCTTCGTCGTTGTATGATGAATCGCCATGAAGTCCTTGAGCTCAACTACACTTTTCTATCCTTGTCCGAGACTTAGCTATGTAGGCTAGAAATCAAGACTTATAGTTTTGATCACTAACATTGACAAACATGCTTGAGATAGCAACGCATGCGAGGTTGACCGATCTATGCTCTAACAATCTCCCCCTTTGTCAATTTTAGTGACAAAACTATTAATACATATGGAATACAAAAAGATAAACTTTAGTGGCCCCTATTCCATAGTCTAATATTCAATGTTCCTTGAAATTTTCGTCCTTCCAAGTACTCCAATGATCCCAAATGTTGTAAGTTTAGCACCATCGTTGTTGAAGATCTGTAGGTATAACAATGAGAGAAATCGAGATTCTCGATCATTATTATACAATGTCATAGTATTATTATGTAACATCAAAGTCCAATTGTATCACGACTTTAACAATAATACTACGTGATATGTATTACTCCCCCTTAGTCAATACTCCATCTCGATCATGGAAACCACTCCCCCTTACACAATGATCCGAAAACCATATGTATTTGTAATGTGAACTACAATATTTCTCCCCCTTTTGTCAATAAAATTGGCAAAGGTACTGTTGTAATATTTCGATTGCGGTAAATAGGGATTCGTTACTCGGACTTGAAAGATTTAAAAATATATGTACAAAAATTGTCACAGGATCAAGAGACACTAGGACTCAGGATTCCACCATAATCATTCATATAATTAATATATTTATTTCCAAAACACTTATAGCTCACATAAAAATAGGGACTCTAATTCTTGCCAAGGTAGATTTTTAGAAGATTAACTGTAAATCGAAAGCATGGCATATCAAAAGTACTAAGACCAAGCATAAACCATCAAAAGAAATGACAATCAATTAAGAAAAATCATAAAACATTTAATAAAAATGCAAGAAGTCATAAAAGAATTAAATATAATTTTTATATGTGTAAAATATGGCTTCCTCCATCATCCCAGTATTGGGGGTTTAGCTATTCATATCAATCACACACTCAAAATATTAATTCAAAGTTCAAAGTGTGATTAAAAGAGTCAAAAGTTATAAAATAGTGGTTCTGAGACTCACAAAAAACGTCCAAAAAGAAACGATAGAACAGAACTGCAGCAAAGGAGCGACACTTATCTTCTGTAGCTGGCACTGTTGAAGAACGACGCTTCAGAAGCGTCTGTTCTTCATCTTCTTCCTCCTCCTCGAGCAGCAGCAGAGAACTTTTCTTCTGCTCCTGTTCTTCGTCTCTCCCAGCCTCTGCTCCGATTCTCTCGACCCCAAACTCTTGATAATCTTCTCTCACTTCGCACCAGCCTTTTTATATACCCAATCAGCTCCAAAAATCCCAAGAAAATCTCTTCTATCGGCGACTATTTTGAGAAAATCTCTCCTGTCACTCCCTGTACGCGTTTTTTAGACATAAAATTGCCACCAAACTCTTATCAAGACTTGATCAGGACCAAGTATAGTTTACTTCAGCGTAAAACTCTCCCAGAATCTCTTAAAAATAGCTTTGAAAGTTAAACAGAGAGTACGTGTCCTGTTTGGACTTTGATCGCTTCCTCCGACTTATACAGCCCAATTGGTTGGGTTAAATCACTTGTAACAGGCCTGTTTAGTCTATTAGAGTCCATCCCAGTCGAGTTTGGAGATTGAGTCTCTTTAGAAATCGTCCAACAATCGAATCCTAAAAACTGTTCGTGAAACATTTCTTTTCCCGCCAAAATGTTAATTTGAAATGTGAAGAAGGATGCCCCCTGGCCATTCCCGGTCTCCCTTTAGCAGATGCCTGAAAATGGGTCACCCCTTAGTAATTGGGTTACCCCTTATCCAAAGTGAGAGTCCGTAGTAATTTTCTCCTACGAGCGCAAAAACCACTTTTTTAGCCAATTTCGCCGCAAAAGCTTATTTCTCCAAAAATACCTACAGGGACATAAAAAGCCATAATAAATATAAAATCGAGCACTAATAATATATACAATTGAGATTATATAAGACACAAAAATGTGCCTATCAGGTACAAGAATGGGATCATAATGAAATTTCCACAAGAGACATTTCATGACCAAAAGAAAAATACATACCAACTTAATTTAGATGCAATCTAATAGCCAAATCTAACAGCATTCATCAAGGATTTTTAAGATACAAGATAACCCCTATAAAATTCCACAGCCGCACTCCCCCCAAGATATTACCATTAAGCACAAGTTCAAAAGAACTCTCCCCCATTTGATGTCATTCCCGAGAGAACAACAAGAGCGACCTTAATTTCGAAAGAAAAGAAGGATTTTTTATTAGACACCAAAAAACATAGGAATGATTTTCTATATCCAAAGCTCAACCAAATTAACCACAAGTAAACCCATGATTAATTTAATTGGAATAGCAACTAAATCAAACCACAAAAGTGATCAATTTAATTGAAAGTGCTCAACATAAGTAAACTCACGGAGCTACGACTAAGTCAATAACACGGAGATGACTAACTTAACCGTTCAAATACTCAAAATAAGGAAAACCTTACGGAATATATGACTACATTAACCAAAGAACATGATAGTGTAGCCTTTCATATACTCAACACAAGAACTTGTGGAATATATGAAAACTCAACTAGATTAATTACAAGAGAACCTATAATTAATCTAATTGGAATACAAACAACCAAACTAATCATCGAAGTAATTGATTTAATTATTTTGGGCTCAATATAAGAGAACTTATGGAACCCCGACTAAGTTCATCATAGAAAATGACAACCTTAACCGTACATGTACTCAACATAAGAAAGAAGACTTATGGAGTACTGACTAAATAACCAAACTAGTTGATTAATTTAGTTTCTAATGCTCGACATATAGCATCTTATGGAACAACCAACAAAGCCAAGGTAAATCGACTTAGTTGTAAGGTGCTCAACATAAGACACACAATGGAGCCTTCACGGTAAAACATAATAAAATGGATCAATGAAGATCAATATCGTGGATAACATACAAGGATCTATTCTATTTTCCATCATAATGACATAATAGACTTTATCCTTGTTGAACAAAAGATTTCATCATATTTTCCATCAAATACATGATTGCATAGGCATAACTTTTGTATATGTCAAAAGTCCATTCGTCCTTTCATCAATACGAATACCGATTCATAAACGACTTTACTTTTGACTGCAGTATGGGACCTTCAAGTTCACAGACGTAAACAATACATATCCCATAAAAATATTACAATATCACAAACCATTAAAATACTGCAATAAACATCATCCTTCAAATATTTTTAGAATTTAATAACCAATAAACCTAAAAAATAACATAAGAAGATGAAAACAAAAATAGCTATGTGTAGTCACAATCATCGCTATTCAAAGCACTAGTTATTCTTCCAACTTATCCAAAAAGAAGACATCCTAGGCATCTAAAAAGACAAGATAGAGAGAAACAGACTCCATTGTTTCCCTGACAGCGAATAGGGATAAGGGCACAACTGGATCCTCACAAGACAAGGAGTCTTCCGGCTTGTGAACGACAGCCTTCCCTAAATTATCAGAGATATGATTCTCTTTAAGAAGATCATTGATTTGAGATTTTATGAGACCAAGGTCAGATACAACCTTTTCCAACTCAGATTTCACTTTATCAAGACCTTTTAGAGTATCAACAAGCTGTTGTTTTGCTTCCCCAAAGTACTTAAGAAAGTCATGAACAACTTCAGCAGAGATCATATCATACTTCTCAACATCTTCATGAGAATAAGCAAAGAAGCATGAAGCATTGGGATGATCTTCATCTACAAGTGTTCTCTTCTTCTTGGAATCAACCTCAACACCTTTGTTAAGAAATCCTTTTGCAAAACCACCATAGCAAGAAGAGTAGGAAGACATTCTTGAAAATCCAAAAAACACCATAAGTACACGTACGTGACTTGCAACCCTAAGAAGTTGGATATATATTCTTTGGGGACAGCAATTTAGGGTTTCAAACAGAAACTGTTGACTCGGGCCAGAACAGAATCCGTTCGAGTACAACAAGTACCCAAGAAATACAGTCCTTCAACAAATTGAAACACAGGGCCTAAAAACACGTTTTAAAACAGTATTCAACAACTTCTTTTGACTTAACCAATACTTGATCTTAGCGGATCTATCAACACAAGTTCAGCTATGAACGATAAGAAAATAGCTTAATTTAACAGATGCAAGCAACAAGTATACCTGTTTTTAACACAACTTACTCAACAGGATTTTATATGAGTAAGTTCTTGAACCTTGTGATTAATTAGCACAAGTACGAGCTCCAGGCTCATTACGAGGTTTATGTCTTTGGTTAAGTTTGTATTTCCTCTTAGTCTTAGAGAGGGATCCTGTCTGACATGAGAAATTATCATAAAATTTACTGTCATAAAAATAAGAGACATAGTTAGAGTTCTTACCAGAAGTGCCTTGAAATGAGGAAGAGGATAATTTGTCGACAAGCTCTTTATATCTTCCAACTATCTTTTTAATATCTTTTCTGATCTCATTGATTTTCCTTTCTTCTGGGATGACTCTCTCAACAGGATCAACGTTGCTTTCAGAAGCACAACGGTTAACTTCCTTAGGATGATGTTTATTAAGACGTCTATTCTGCCTTTGAACATTGGAGGAACTCACTGTACTGACATTCCTGGTAGCATTCACAGGATAGGTACGAAAACCAATTGGCTCAATCATACGTATGTCAGTCACACCTTTGAGAATCAAATCTAGGGTGTGTTGAAGTTGAACTAAGGAGTCTTTATTCAACTTAGGGTTTCTCTTTCGTCTAACAGAACTCTTGGTCTCACAGACGAGACATACCTTTTGATCATATGAATGATTGGAGGAAGTCGTCCTAATATCATCATCAGAAGATTTTTTCTTTTTACAGAATGTCCTAAGTTTGGTGGAAATATTAGGAACATCTATTTTTACTTCTGAATGTAAAGCATCAAAAGTTCTTGGTATATTAGATTGCTTTGAACAACCTTGAACGGAGAGTTTATTCAAACGGCGTTCAATATCCAAGGCATCCTTTTTGAGGCTGGCCTCAAGAGTTAAGCACGAAGAATGATCTTCAGCATTGCCATGGACTTTGCAATCTCTTACAACACCAAGAAGAACATTGACATGGTGTTTTAGCTGATCCAATCTGACAGCTTGAATTCTAACAAGATTTAGAATCAAATTACTCTCTTCAGCTGTATCCCACTCATTAGAAGAGAAGGTCTCTTTCGAAGAGAGATCAAGAACACACCTGCCATTGTTTGTCTGTCTCGTCGAACCACAAGGTTTTTCTATATTCGAGATAGAATAGATTTTTTCTTTAATAGAATTAGATGAAAGAGAATCTTTATTACTGGTGACGCGTTTATCAGAGATAGTACTCTTGTCCATAGAGTCAGATCGCTACAAACACAGACTGATGAGGTCTTAAACGTGTTTGCCTGCTCTGATACCAATTGAAAAAGCGGGGGTCTAACAACTCCACCCAATATTTCGATTAGCAATCTGTATGGACTAACTCCGGAATACTTTGCTAGAGAATCAACTAGACAGTCAAACTCAATCTAGATAAAAAGTATCTCAAGGATTTAATATCTCAATCTCTCGATTTGATCTTTACTCAAGCAAATAGAAATATGCGAGTCTTTATCAAAGAGAAATAACTTGGACGGTACCAAAGATAAATGTCCAAGGATCAATCAACTACAATCAACAACCAAAGGTTGGATTAGAGAAGTTGATGATCTTAACGCATAACCTGTATTATTTCAATTATATAAAATATAATGCGGAAAAGAAATAACACGGACACCAGAAATTTTGTTAACGAGGAAACTGCAAATGCAGAAAAACCCCGGGAACTAGTCCAGATTGAATACACACTGTATTAAGACGCTACAGACACTAGCCTACTGCAAACCAACTTCGGACTGGACTATAGTTGAACCCCAATCGGTCTCCCACTGATCCAAGGTACAGTTGTACTCCTACGCCTCTGAACCCAGCAGGATACTGCGCACTTGATTCCCTTAGTTGATATCACCCACAACCAAGAGTTGTTGTAACCCAAAATCACAGACTTGATAATAAACAGATCTGTCTCACACAGAAAAGTCTATAAAAGGATAAATTTGTCTCCCACAGATAAACCCTAGGTTTTGTTCCGTCTTAAGATATAAGATCAAGGTGAATAGGAACCAATTGATAATCCGGTCTTATATTCCCGAAGAACAGCCTAGATTAATCAATCACCTCTCTACAATCCTTCCTGACTACACAAGCGGATTGCCGAGGAATCACAAACAGTGAGACGAAGATGTTTGTGACTTCTTTATCTTGCCTATCGGAGAACTCTCACGATATCAAGCCAATCAATCGATTGTACTCGTACGATAAAAGATGCAAGATCATATCACACAACTACGATAAAGTAGTATCGGTCTGGCTTCACAATCCCAGTGAAGTCTTTAAGTCGTTAACCTGATTTTAGAGAAGAAAATCAAAGGTTAATGGAGATCGACTCTAGTGGGCGCACTAGTAGCACACAGACGTGTGTGGATTAGTTTTTCACAATGCTAGATGTCTCCTTTATATAGCCTTCAAATCAGGGTTTTTCCTTAGTTACAAATCAATCCTTATTCACTGTTAGATGAAAACCTGATTTAGATTCAAGCTAATATTTCTCAACCGTTAGATCGAAAACTTAGCTTGTCACACACACTTGGGTAGACGTTTACTGGGTTCGTGAAAACCATACCCAAACGTGTACGTGTATGTTGGTTGAACATAGTAACCCAAAAGGTTAACCATATGAGCATTTCATATTAACCTTGTTCTTCTTCACCATAACTAGTTCAATTGACTCAAATGAACTAGTTAAAGAGTTGTTCAATTGCTATGAGATCTTATGTAACTACACAAGACACTATTGAAACAAAGATGATTCGATTCGATTGAATCGGCTCATGAACATTATAGCCACGGTTTGCATAAAGCATTCCTTAGTAATTTAATGTTTCATGTACAGAGCACATCTTTAGATCATAACCTCTTAAGTTCACAAACAAGTTCGCGGACTTAAGTTAATCGGTTGAGTTTTCCAAACTCATGAGAAATTCTCGGAAAGAGAACTTCCACCAGTTCGCGGACTGGGTTCGCGGATTGAGTTCACGGACTTAGTACACAAACGAGTTTTAGAAAATCCAACAGAAATTCTCGGTCGAGAACTTTCGACAGTTCGAGGACTGAGTCTGCAAACTAGGTTCGCGGACTTGGCAAGCCAATTCCACAATCCTCCCGATTTCTCTTGATCAACAAAGTTCGAAAACTTCGGTTCAAGGAATACATGGTTATGTAATCTAAACTCTCATTTCAATCATTGAGACAATCTCAGAGGACGCTATGTAGCCGTTATTCACAGACCGATTCACGTCAGAGCAATTCTCAAAGTGATTGAAACTTTTCATGACTTTCGCCATTAGGTGAAGATAAACTTGATCAAAGCGAAACGCTTTACCAACACACGATTTCGAGATAAAAGATAAGCAATGAATGCTCAGCTCGAAATGTCAAATGTGTATGATCTAGTCTATATAGCATACGACTTTTGTCTCATAAGAAGTAGGAGATAGAAGAGATAGATTTTTAAGTGATAGATAAGTTCAAGTCTCCACATACCTTTTTTTTGATGAAGTTCCATGGTTCCTTGTATAGATCTTCGTCGTTGTATGATGAATCGCCATGAAGTCCTTGAGCTCAACTACACTTTTCTATCCTAGTCCGAGACTTAGCTATGTAGGCTAGAAATCAATACTTTTAGTTTTGATCACTAACATTGACAAACATGCTTGAGATAGCAACGCATGCGAGGTTAACCGAGCTATGCTCTAACAGTAAGTCTCCCACATGTTTTTTTTTGGGATTATTTATTCTTTGATATGAAATAAATATTCAGGCGGTGGTATTACAGAAAGAAACTTTACCTGGAGATAAATCTGAGATGGAGATTAACCACAATGAGGATGTTGCTGCGCTTTATAATGAAGAAGCCATATCTGGAGATAACCCTGAGATGGAGATTAATCACAATGAGGATGTACCTGCGCTTTCCAATGTGAAAACCATGTCTGTGGCTGCGGGTGCAATCGTTTCCAAGGAATCTTCTGAAGTTGAAGGAGCACTAATCGTACATTCTGCTGCAGGTGCTATCTTCAACCCCCTATTTGTGGCTCCCTTTGCGGATCATGTTCTAATTATAGGATTCAACGTACCAACCAAGTATGCAGAGTTGTATACCCAAATATGGGAGAAGTATGGACACATCGCAACAACCAAGAAAATTAACAGTCGTTTTTCGTTGGTTAAACTTGTGGAGGAAGCTCTATCTTCAATCCATGATATGTCCAGTGTGACAGGACACACCGTTTCTGAAGAAGTAGTCTCAAGATGGGAGCACCGTCGGGACATGTGCTTGAGCTTTGAGTTTAACGCCTCCTGGTTCTGTGAAGGGCTTTCTAAAATCCAAAAGTTGCAAACCGAAATAATCGAGGTTCCCTCCCTGGATCTTATTAATCAACAGTATGCGGAAATCGAGAAGTTATCCCAGGAATTGAAGTTGAAGCAGGACACTCTCCAAAACATGAAGGATGCTTTCTCCAAGAAGAATGAGCCGTTGTTGGACAATTTCCCTTGAATGCTTTTATTTTTCTGAATTTTCTCCTCTTAGGTTTTTTTTTAAAAGGCAAGAGACGCCTCTTTTGTGGTTTGATTTTCTGGTTTGGAACTAGTAGGTAATTGCTTTGTAAGGATTTTTTGAATTGATTTATTTTTTGAAATGATTTCATGAGTAATTTTCTGAAAGGAATGATACCTTGGATCAACTAATAAGTTGGAATCCTAATTATGAATGCAATAGTGCAACCATTTTGGAGAAATTGCAAATATTGCATGAAGAAGGGAAATACTAAAGTGATATGATATTTTGGAATAATTGAGCTAGTGGCCCCTATTCACAATATGGGACTGACGTCTGTGTCAAGTCCCCAGCAAATTTCAAAACAATTGGTTGTGTAAATAATTGTTTGATAAAACTTACTTATTCACTAGGCCTCCCAACAAGCAAAATTGAATTTTCCGAATAGTTGCTTCAAATCGCAATTCATCATGTGATGCATCCCTTGTGATGAGAAGTCCCCAACCTTTTTTTTTATTGTTCTTGCAATGTCTGGATCCAGACGGAGTCATTATTCCTTCGGTAAATAATAAGTGTCCATCATGGATAGCCATGTGAAAACATCTTTATGTCGATCCGTGGTAAAGTGGATGATCTCCAGTTCCCAGGCGCAATTATCCTGAATTGATTTTTTCTTGAACAATGCGCTTCAGACCATTGCATTCGCTGGTAGGATGATGGATGAACCTGTCATAGTGGCAATATCTTGAATCTAACATCTCTTGATCAGTTGGTGGACGCCATACGGGAGGCAGTTAAACCACCCCGTCTCGTACCTAAAGTTCCAGTAACTCCAAAACTTTTCTTATAAGGAGCGGGAAACGCGGGTATTTCGAGTCTGGCTTCTCTCATGTTAGAGGTTGTTTTCGTGGAAACTCTTGTGGGATTTTCCACGAAGCTCATTTCGAGGGCTAAGCCGAGGCTTGAGCGAGTGTTGACTCTGGCGCGGATCGTTTAGTTCAGCAATTTTGTTGGAATGCAACTTATCTTGAGGGCCATGCATCGGTGACAACAATGTAAAGTGGTTGGACAGAATACTGTTCATTGGCGCAGTTCCCGTCCTCATAGTGTCTTGGTAGATTTTCCCTTCTTCAGGTACTTCTCTTTTTAGGAGGGTTAGAGCGGTCGTGGTCTCGGACTGTTGGACAACTTTCTGAACTTCTGCGAGGGTCTGGAGATACAAGTTTTCCAACAAAGCTTCATAGGTCGGCTCTTTACCTTTATCTTGCAAATATTGTGACGCACCTGGCAGGTCTATTCCCTTAGTTCTGTGAATTGCCTCAGCTCTTTGTCGTTGGCTGAGTTTAGTTGGTCATTTACTTTCTGCTCCTGTCCGATGCGGCTACGTACTCTGTCTGCACTGTCGTTGGCGGAGGCACAGACCTCAGTCAAGGATTCAACATTTTTTTTATCATTCTAAAATTGGTGGCGTTCTCTGAGCGAATGTTTACTGATTCTTACCACAACCGGTTTGCCATACTCTTTAGGAGACAAAGCGTCTCATTTTTCAGCTTGACAATATTGGCCTGGATTACGGCAACGTCCTCCAGCATTTTCTTCATACCTTTCATGGTGATTGGATTTCGAACATTCGTGATTTAGGAAGAGTTTGGCTGACCCGGGTACATCATAAAAGGGAAATTTGAAATTGGTGATTGAAATGAATTTTGGTTAATGATCGAATTAGATCTAAGATCCACCTTCTTGAAGTTGAGAAAACTGAAATGAAATTGAAAATTGATCTTGCAACTGAGAGATGAATCTCCCACTGTGGTCGCCCAGTTGTTTTGGGGTAAAAACTGATTCTGATGGTTTTGGTAAATTTGGGTGTGCCGTCGAGAAACGAATCTTAACCCTAAACAAATACACTGCACGGGAGTACTTTAGATTCGAGATATCAATTGGTACAATTCTGGCCTAAACCAAGAAACGGTCGTTCCAGTCTTGCTTCGGTCACAAAATGAAGGAGAAGGGTTGATCTTAGGGAGGGAAGCGAAGAAGGTGTTGAGATCAGAGTGGTTAACTCCGAAGGTGTAGCTATTTTATGACTTGTATCAGAATACGGAACTGGCTTGCGGAATGTAAGCTATCAGTTCTCGATGTTTTTCTGGATACTGTGTTGTTAACCCAAACTTAGTTGTTCTTGAAATAGGTTGAAAACCTATTTATATAGTCATAGTTGCACGCACCCTGATCTCGTAGGAAATGAGAGTAGTTGAGTGATGGAGAAATGCGATCGCGTAAAAATGTTGAAAACCACGTCTTACTATGAGGGAAGACGGGTCAGTTTACGCCCACTACTTCTCAACTACCACTAACTGTCCGCCTTTTCCTAACACTTTCTCACAATGGGCGTGTTGCACTCCGCATGCTGTAAACCGCCAGATCAATACCCTGATGAACATCCCCCAGTTTGTGACATGTTTGATGTCTCGAGTATTTTATAGAAAATACGTAACAAGTGGGTCTTGCCTAATTATTTTGACCAATCACGCGCAATCTAGGTGGCGGGTAGTCATGTGTGACGAGCCAAGTCATGAGACTTTCCGCAAAGAATAGTATGTGATGTTATTAGGTTAAATAACTAAGTTGTTTGTGAAACCGATATTCATAAAATATCGTATGTATTCTATGTATGTAAAGCATCGCTTTTAAGAAAGCAGCTCAAAATAATCGATGCTCATAAAGCATCGTTGTATAAAGCTCGCTTAAAGCAGTCGCGGAGCTTAATGTCTTAAAAGAAGCACAACAGGCATTTTCGGGAAGCTGCCAGGAGCCATTCACGCGTGCCAAGGGCATGCCGATCGGTCCCTGTAGGAAAGTGATGGTTGGTATCCACTTTGCATCTTATTGGTCGGTCCAAATTAAATCTAGACCGATTAAATTGGCTAGCCAAATTGGATGGCTGAGATGATTTGCGGCAGTTATTGGTTGCCGCTAATTTATTTAAGACTTTTATAAGAAGCGCGGCCATCCATCTTCGGGAAACCGTTTAGGAGCCACATGGGTAGGCTGTGGCGCGGGCGATTGGTCCTTATGGAAGAGGAGCGGCCAATGGTCACGACGACATTTTGTTGAGTGCTTAGAATATGAGTTTGGTCGGCCGATTCATCTGGCGAAGTTGGGCGGTCGAGATAATTTGCGGCAGTTAATGGCTTCCGTTGATTTATTTAGGTTTTAAAAAAGCCGTGTGGCCAACCTATTTTGGGCTAACGGTTTTTGGTGTTAACTGCCCGTTGGGAGTTGTTCGACGGACCAACACAATAGTCGGGCCACTGGTGAAGATATCCGCACCTTGCCCGTCGATTGAGATCGAATCTAGGCCGGTCAATTCGGATGGCGAAGTTGGGCGGCCAAGATCGTTTTGCGGCAGTAATGTAATGCCGCTTAATAGAAATTAGGGTTTTGTAACTCGTGTGGACAACTGTTTTGGTAAACGTTTAGTGGCTCCGCTTGCGAGTGGGAGAGATACTGATCGGCCTAGGCATTAGTAGGCCCGCCAGTGTACACGATGGCGCTTGTCCGGCCATGTTAGGAGGCGACTAGGTGTGATAAATCGACTGGCCAAAACGTGCGGCCGTGATCGTTTTAAGACTGACATGGGTAGCCTATATTAAATTCCTTAAGGAATTAGGTGTGTCGACCAACCAAATCCCGGCTTTATTTAAAAGTGTGTGTGGCACATTTAGAGCAATCTGATTGGTCGATGGGAAAGGAGGCTGGAAAACGATAATATGGAGTGTGTCCTATCGGCCATGAGCGGCGCCTGCTGGAGCAGATCGGTCGGCCAAGTGGCGTGGCCACGCCTCCCTTTGATGCTGCTCTTATTTGCCACAGTTCCTCGTTCGAAATATTGCGGAGGCCGCAAAAACCTTAATTTTTGCAAATTAATTAGGTTAAAATTTAAATCTTATGAGTTATCACAAAATTGATCAAATTTGGTGAATTATGTGTGTTGACACAAAATTCTTTAATTTTATTATCAGAGAGCGGCGTGCTTTCCGACTGAGTATTTTTATGCAGACCTTAATCTTGATACTTCGGGAAATTCATGCTACTCAGCTGCGAGTGAACACTAATTGTCATGTCATATCAATATTAAGGGTTCAGCCGGGGAACATATCATAAGAAAAATACTCGATAAGTCATGAATTAATGAATAATGCAGTAGGTTAAAATTTACAGAATATCTGGGATTGTTGCTCCATGCACCATTCTGGATAAATTTCATAAATATGTTGAATTGTTCAATACATATGTAAGTAAAGAGGTCTGGACACTCATTACTTTTAAATGGCTCGGTCTCTTTGTAGAATGACGACACATTAAATATAGGGTTTTACAATCTTAGCCCTGAACTAAAGACCACCATCAAAAATCACACAACAAGATTTTGTTAACGAGGAAAACTGCAAATGCAGAAAACCCCCGGGACCTAGTCCAGAATTGAATACTCTCATAATTAAGCCGCTATACAAAATCTAAACCAACTTCGAATAGTTGAGACCATGAAACTACCCCTAGTTCACTTAGATTCCTCGGTATCCCCGCGCTTCCGACTTCGATAAGTGCACGCACTCGAACAATTCCTTTGGATCGTATTCCAAACAGTAAAGGAACAACAAATTTGTTTGGTAACAACTCTTTCGATTCTTTCAAGATAAATATCTCTCAAGTCATACACAAAGGCTCTTCCGTTTAATCTAATAAACTTCTTTTCCTGGTTAGATCAATCTATCCAATAACTATAAAAGTAGTCAAGTTTAGATTCACAATCAATCGATATATATTCCAACAACAAACTATAAAGTGATGTCGATCTCACGCAAATAATCAATCGAATAAATCTGATTCTAGTTGGATCCCAGACGATCAAGGTTTATGCACACCCAAAGATATGAGAACCAAATAAGTAGTCTTCTTTGTCTTCAAATCTTCTTTAATCTTCAATAAACACCTGCACAACACCACTTGAATCTCTTGTGATCAATCACACACCGAAAGGAGTCTGTTAACAATGGATTATCATAAGATATCTTTAGATCTACAAACAGTTCTAAAGACCCTGGCGATACTTCGATCTAGTTTGAGTGAATCTTATATCAGAAGAGAAGATTCTCTAGAATAAACAAACTAGGTGCAATCAAAGTTTCAACAACCGTCAGTCAATCAAATCAATCGAAAACTAATAACACTGCAATTATCTAGTTTCCCACCAACGGTACTCGTAGAGCTTCTTGATCCCACAGAAGTCTTTAAATGAGCGGTCGTAAGAGATTTCGCTTAATCAGGGTATTTTCCTCTCCGAATAGACGACTCCACCAGAAACAACAAAAAGATGAAGTTTGCATGGCTCTTAGGATAGTTTGCTATAAATTCAAACTTAGGTATTTATAGACCAAGGATGTTTTGACACCAAGGAATTTCCAAAACCGAAAATACTCTCAAGATATGCAATGAATAACAAAATTCGGTTTTCCTAGTTCCAATAAATGCTTGTCCAAAATTTCTGAAATCTCTCAATATAAAATCTCCAATTAGTAAATGCACATTACTAATTTTTTTCCTCTAGAGATATGCATTTAATCGCTGGTAATTAAAGTATATAAAACCAAAAACCTTAATTAAAAGATTCTCAATTATTTCGGCAGAGGATCTCCTTGAGTATTAAGGAATATATTTGAACAATAAATGATAAGAGTTATTGAATGTGTTCAAAGTATGTTGACATCTTTCACTGTAAATCCTTGTTCATATTTACATGGATTTACATTCTTGGAATCGGTTATACCACACTTTCAAACAAGTTTAGAATTGGTTCACCTGTATTCCAAGATCACTATGTGATTGATAAAATATCAAATCACATTCATGGGTTCAATCGGTTCTACCAATCACTAGGATCGATTATACCTTAATATGGAAACACTTGTGATCGGTCACACAAGTTACCAGGACCGGTTACATTAGTTACCAGGATCGGTTACATCAATTACCAGGATCGGTTACCATATACTCGTGGTATTGCTTGTGATCGGTCACACCAGTTACCAGGATCGGTTACACCAATTACCAGGACCGGTTACACCAATTACAAGGATCGATTACACAACACTCTGTTATCGGTCACACCAATTATTAGGATCGGTCACACCAATTACAGATATCGATCATACTATCTCATGGTGATTACTTAGGATCGGTTACACCAATTTTAATAAAAACTAGTCATACCAAATCATAAGTCAGGCATTGTGATTAGTCATACCAAGATACATAACAAAGTTACGATCGGTTCTACCATCTCACACATATTGGTCATCCAAAGATTTGCAATGAATAGCCGTACCAATAAGCCTAGCGATTTACCTTTCGATTCATAAAACAAGTTGATGAATGTACTTCCTTTAAATAAATGTAAAACATTGTTTCCTATGATGAAATCTTCACTATAACCCATTCACATAATCATAACAATATATACAAGATTATATCGATGTCATATCTACGAAGTTCAAAAGATAAGTGTTATACTTCATAGTCTAATTACCTAATACTATGATCATATAAATATAAGCATGTCACATCACTAGAGTATCATACAATATGTACGATATATATAGGTTCGCAGTTATGTTTTCAATATAACACGACTTGAAAGATATGTTAGGAATGAAAGCATTTCAAGTCAATATTACTAACCTCAAGAGGAAGGATGATGTTTTCGTTGTAGTTCGCTTGTTCTTCACTTTCTTCAGGTCTTCGGAGTAATACTTGTATGTCTCAACATTCCTAGACTTTCTAGTCTAACCTAAACGAAGTTGACTCTAGTATACAATCAAGCGACTTTAGATGAGTTTTGAGTCACTAAAATATGACAACCAAACTTGACATACCAACGCTTGGTGAGTTCAACCGATCTATGCTCTAACAACTTGTATATACTTCCTCGATACTTTGATCATAATAAAATGATCAAGTCTTTAATACTAGAGTTTCATGTATATAATTTTGCATGTTATGATATCTTTTGAAGTTCAAACCGGCTAGTTTCGGATAACCATGTTGAACATAGTCTTTGTACACGGTTCAGTTACGTTTTCACCTAACCAGAGTGTCTATCTTGTTTATGAAAATCAAATTCAAAGTTTCATCTAACGTTGATTGTTATTTGCTTGGTCCCAAAGATATCTTAGCTTAAAGCTAAAGCAACCTCTGCTTTGAATGTCTATAAAAGGGGAACTCTTAGCAATTGGGATCTTTGAATCCTGACACTACTTTTTGGTGTGTCCTAATTGTATCTAGATTCGTACTCTCCAGAAACCCTTTTAGGGTTAAGCGATTATAAATACTTCATTGGGATTCGTAAAGCCAGGTCCAGTTCTTTTATCTTGATAAACTGAGTATCCTGATATTGATTGATTGTAGAACTTGCCCCATCGATCAAGATTAATAGTAATCATCAAAGTTCTCTTCGACTCAAACTTTGTTGATTCCACAGGTTTTATACTTCTAAGGTGAATAATAATCTAGGCTGCACTTCGGGTTGCATAAGTCTGGATTTTGAGGATAGCTAGACTTTTGTCAAATTGCTATCGATTTCCATCACCTTGATCCTACAATTGATTTTGGTCATACGTTTCGGTCGTAATCAGGAAATCAATTATATAGGCTTAATCTGTGGGACGTAGATTTGGTTTAAAGTCTTCAATTGAGTTGAAGCAACTCTTAGTTGGTGTGACGTCATCTAAGGGAATCAATTACGCAGAGTCATGCTGGGGTTCAAGAGGCGTAAGTAGCGCGACTGTACATGAATCTGTGTGAGACTGAATTCGGGCTCAACTACATTCCAGACCGAAGTTAATTGGTAGTAGGCTAGTGTCTATAGCGGCTTAATACAGTTTGGTGTTCAATCTGGACTAGGTCCCGGGGTTTATCTGTATTTTCAGTTTCCTTGTTAACAAAACTTCTGGTGTTTGTCATATTTCTTTTTATGCATTGTATTGTTTATCTTTATAATTGAAATATCACAGGTTGTACGTTGATCAATCATGGTAGATACGTCTGACCCAGTTTGTTGGATACGACTTGATTGATCCTTGGACATTGTTCTTTGGTACCGTCCAAGAATTCTCTGTGTCATTAGGTTCACGGATTCGGTTCTGTAAACGTTCTGATCACAAGAGAGA
Source organism: Papaver somniferum (assembly GCF_003573695.1). Lineage (NCBI taxonomy): Eukaryota > Viridiplantae > Streptophyta > Magnoliopsida > Ranunculales > Papaveraceae > Papaver > Papaver somniferum. Next base: position 126,343,458 of record NC_039364.1, read on the forward strand.
GAGAGAGATAACGTTAGACACTTTCGTTTATTGAGTTTAGCTCTCGGATTTGTGTTGAGTTTGTCCATACAGATTGCCTACGAAAAAGTTGGTGGTGTATTTTGGTACCCCCGGTGTATTCAATTGGTATCAAAGCAGGAAAACACTCTAAGACCTAATAAGTCTGTGTTTGAAGCAGTTTGACTATATAGACAGTAACGAAATCTCGATAAACGTACCACCATATCCAGTGGATTCAAAGTTTTCTTCCATGACTGATTTAATTAAATCCGTATAAGTTCTTTCTAAACCTCCTCCAGGTTTAAAATCCCTTGAATTTCTTTCAGGGCTTGAAAAGCTACTTGAGAATCTCTCTCTTGATGTTGAGATATTTCTCCAGAAAGAACAAGATTCTCTCGATAGGCTAAATCATGTTATCATGAATAATACTCATGTTGAGGTTGACATTGATTTGTTAATAAGTGAATGTACTACTCCTTTTTTTTGTAACACAAAAAGTTGTTAACTGGATGTGATACAGAAGGAGTATAAGCCTCATCTAATGAAAAAATCCCTCATAAAACATGACTCAATTCATTGGTCAAACCCTGATACATCGTGTCAAAATAATTGTATCTTGTCTATTAGTGAAAACATTAAGATGTCTCTTTACACCAAGAGAGTTGCCTTACATAGTGTTAAACACTATCTTCAGACACTAGTATTAAAAAGGTGCAAAACAAGACATCAAGGACACAAATTTTTTTATCTTAAGTGTCTCTTTTAAGTCTTGTAAGGCTCTTAAAAATTCAGACTCTTGGATTTTTCACAACTCGCCGGGGTGTAAAAGCAGCTGGAAGGAAGTTCTCTCTTGGAGTCAAGTTATCAAAAATCTGATCGAATCAACTGTGTTCTCAGATGTCTGTAAAATGTTTTAGAAATAATTTGCGTGTTGAGATACGCTCCATAAAATTATCTATCATTCTTCAAAAGCAATTTGACGAGGTCTCATATTGAGGAAGTCAATTTTTGTGCTCTAAATATCGGTTGGATTAATTTATTAAGTTAAGAATAATTGCTCATGAAGGATAATAAATAGTTAAACTTTTAAGGTCTTGACTGCACATGTGTGGTTCACGTACGGTGAACTTGGACCAGAACCTGAACGAGTTGGATCAGTACCAGAACTAGTAAGTCGGTTCGGGTCTCTACACATAAAAAGAGAAATACTTCTCTTGTTTTCTTCTTCATCCTCTCGACAGTTCGAGAACCCAGTGAGAAATATCAAAAGGTTCGTCTACTCTCATTCTTATCTTCATCGTTCCTTAACTGTTTCTATTGTTTGTTGCATCATTAAAATCAGGAGAATGTTTTGTACAAGGGGTCATCAATTGTTTTTCTTTTCCGCATTGTTCCGGAGCAGTACCATTTTCAATATTACACGAACTTGGTAAGTCTTCATCATGTTTCTTGAACATATTTCAATTGAACAAGCATGGGAAAAGAAATTATCAAGGGGAGAGTTCGAACCCATGTAGAAATGTTGATGAAACATATTTTGATCCTAGTATGCAAACCGAATTCATCAACAAACATGCTCGTGACCTATATAGGGAATATAGCACCAAAACTCTCATTATGGAAAGAATATATGATGCATTAAAACTTAGGGTAAAGGATCTTCAAGGGTTCACAAATGGGGTATAATTCACCAACCTATGGGAACAACACATAAAGAAATGACGACTCAGTTTTATGCAAATTTACATGAGCCTGATACTTAAAAATGTACCTTCAAGACCATAATCAACAATAAGACTTTTATTGTGAATTGTGAAGTGGTTGTTGAACTCCTAGGCTTACCTGGTATTGGCACCTTTCAAGTTTCTCAGCCGGAAAATTTGAGACCCACCCGTAATGAGCTTGCTATTCTCCTACTTGGAAAAATTGCACCCTGGAAGGATGGGAAAATCAATATCAATGATGTTGGGTTATTTCTTGAGGCATATGGAAAATTGGTTGTGGCGAACTTGATGCCTAGCACCATAGACAAGTTGTGGTGGACCAAACCGCTTGCTGAATTGGTTTACAATCCCTTATTATTCGTCAAATGATAAGCATAAGACGGATTACTAAGAAGACCCTGGGATTTCCTTTCCTCATTACAAGGATTTGCAGTCAAAACCGAATTGCTCCTTTTGGAACCAGTGCTGGAGGCCCAAAATCCTTGACCATGGACAACATTGTAAACATGAGTAGAAACTTGGCTCCAAATCCTAAAGTTGCTCTTCTTCAACAAAAAATTGACGGCATGCAGGAGTAGTTGACCTATGCCATGACTGTTCATCCAGATTTGGTAGAACCTATTTTCAAGGTTGCTGAGGATTTCTATCGCAATCGGGCATAGTTAGTTTCTTTATCATTTTTTTTTCATATGTTATGTCCGTTTTTGAAATTCTTATGCTGAATTGTTAAAACTATTATCTTTAATGGTTGTAACAACTTTGATGGTATTTTAGTCTTGAACGATTTTATCTATCAATTAAAATTGCTAAATGTGTCAAATCCATATGAAGTTCAGCTAAAACAGTAGTAGGATTATTCTCGAGTTTTCCGAAATTTTTTCATATATCTAGGAAACTTCTTTTGAGAATTTATTCTTGAGAAGGATAACTAGGGTTTGGTATAGCAAAAATTGTGATTACACAAGATATTTCCAACGATTTTCATCTTGCATGTTTTTAGAGTTGTTGGAAGATGAACTTGCAGTATGTAATCATTATTGGTTTAATTATTGCAAAATTCTTATGAAATATATATGTGCCTTTACGTTTTTTTTCGTGAATCGAGCTGATATTTCATACATGCTCAGAAGTTAAATCTATTGGGTTTTTATAAACGGAATATAGTTTTTGAGATTTTTCTCGCAGTATTGATCTACTTGTGATCACACTTTTGTATTTTTACTGCTTGACACACTCTGTAAGATTTTCTTATGTTGAGTCAATTCGAGTAAAATTGTCTCTTTGTTCGTAACTGGCGTTGAGATTAATGTATGTCGATACTTTGGATATAAATCCTTGTAATTTGTTAATGTCCGACAAAATCCTTATTTTTCACAAAATCAAGGCACTCATGTTGTTCTCTTGAGAATGACATTTAATGGAAAGAGATCTTAAATGAACTTGTGCTTAATTGCTATATCTTTGTGGGGAGTGTGGCTGTGGAATTTAAAAGGGGATACTTGTATCTTTTTAATATCCTATGATGAGTATTAAGTATTTATTACTATGTGATATCATCTAAATAAGTTGATATGAAGAGTTGCATAATAACTTAGTTATCTAATTATTATGTAGTATCTCCATCTTCCTTAAAACTTGAGATATCTTTTTACGATCCCGCAATTTTCGTACCTTTGTTAATTTTATTGAAAAAAAAGAGAATCATTTAGTAGATTCATACTACATACATATGGTTTACGGATCATTATTAAGGAAAGTGAATTAATGATACAAAATATGTAAATATTGATTAAGAGGTAAAAACTATATCACCGAAGATTATTTCAGAGTTGAGATACAATTGAACTTTGGAGAGAAGATAATAATACTATGTTTTTGTATAACGACGAAAGTTGTTATAGCTACGGATCTTCAATAACAACGATGCTGAGTTGAACACGTTCAGAATCATTGCAACTTGGAATAAAACGAAGAGTTCAAGGAAAGTTGAAGAAACCAAGGAAATCAAGGCATATTGGATCGAGGGGTTTTCAAAGCTTTATTTTATTATCCATATGTATTAATAGTTTTGTCACTAAAATTGACAAAGGGGAAGATTGTTAGAGCATTGCTCGGTCGAACTCACAAGTGTTGCTATCTCAAGCTTGTTGTCAAATTTAGTTGTCAAAACTATATCTTGATTTCTAGTCTATAATTAGTTAAGTCTCGGTCTAGGATAGAGGTAGTTGAGAAACGAATCAGTCATCATTGTGTTTTACCGTTTGAAGGCGAAGATCAACTGAAGCTTTTGGAGAACTTCGTTAACATAAGGTAAGTGAAGTCTGGACCGCCTATTTCCCAAGTTATATTCACTTTCTATCATTTGAGACGATGTCGCATAACTAATTAGACTATTATGCATATACAAGAATTTTGAGTCGAGAACTATTTTCTAGTTAACGAATTTATCGATATATTGACTATGCTTAATGGACATTTGTTCATGCTTGATGCATTTCGGTTAAGAACAATTTATTATTTGCAATCGAAATCGTGATTCAAGCTTATCATTCGAAAATAGCCTGGAACTGTGATAGTCATTGATGTTATTCGGGAATGTTTCGAATTGATTTAGAGTAAAATATAGAACTGCTATATTCGGATTACAAGACAATGTTATCAGTCTTACAAACTGAGATAACTGTTATATGTCTGAAGCCATATTACATGTACTCGTACATGTAGCAGAGTAGATGAAAAGATGAGGGTGCCCAAATACACCACAATCTTTTAATTATCCACCTATAAGGCCTTTACCGAGTGTGATCGTCTATGGAAAGAGTCGAGACAATATAGAAGATTCGGTTCACACTTCGTGTGATCGTTTATGGATACGATATCGAGACAATACAACAAAAAGATCACTTGTGTGATTGACTACGGATACAAGATCGAGATGATACAAGAACAAAGTGTACACTTGATAATAGATTCGTTAATAACCGAAACTCTATAAGATCATTATATAATGTTACAGAATTAACATACGTGTGCAATTTACATAATTATAATAACATTTATAATTCGGAAAATAAAGTAAATGACACATCAAGATTTTGTTAACGAGGAAACTACAAATGTAGAAAAACCCTGGGAGCTTTCCAAGTTTTGAATACTCTCAGAATTAAGCCGATATACAAAATCTAATACCAACTTCGTATAGTTGAGACCAAGCAGACTACCCCTAGCTACTTAGTTTCGTCAGTATCCTAGTCCGAGACTTATTGTTTTGTGCATCTAACATTGATAATAAGATTGGGATAGCAAAACTTGTGATTTTTGACCGAGCAACGCTCTAACAAGTTCTAATAAATTTGTATAAGCATTTTAAACTTTATTTTAATTAGTGTTTATCTTCTATCATGTTTGAATTTCTATGATTTTTTTCTCTGATTGATTGAGTGTGCAATCAATTATCTGGTCGATGATTTTATTGTTAGTTTGATGAACTCTAGTCCTTAAGTGCCGGGACTCGAGAACAAGAAGTACAAAATTTCACTTGGATGTTTTTAAACGATTGACAAGTGGAAGATTTTTATAGCTCACAATCCAAACGTATGAGTGTGGGGTTAAAACTTACCCCAAATTATAAAACTTAATGTTTTTTATTCGGTTATACTTAGAAATATTCTCTGGTATCTAATCCGAGTAGGTGACTACGAAAAATTGATACCTGCCTACCCAATACTTATACTAAGAAAAAAGAAAACTCTAATATTTTGACCACTTAAACATAAAATAACTGTAACATTTTGACTCCATGGTTATCGATCAACATGATATTTTCTGCACTTCTATGCAAATATTGTTGGAATTTGAATTAAAATTTATCACCCATAAGATACTTAGTGAATGTATGTTATGGAGAGTTACTATTGCACATGGTGAGTCACATATGGATGCAAGACAATTTGTAGAGTCTATCGTTGACTATATAAATACTCATCTTTTGTTTTGTATAGTTTTGGACAAGTGTTTTAGAAAAACAAAGTATGTAGAGGCACAGTCATATTTAAGAGCACAATAATTTTCGACATATGTCGGCCGAGTAGTATTACAGTGCTACTTACTATGAGGTGTGATCGTTATATCTTGGAAGATGACATTTGTAGACCATAAACACTGTATGCAGGGATGAATTACCATTAAGAAAAGAGAATAATTCCTTATTAATTTTTTCAAAAGGAAATATTCCAAAATATTCCTCATTAAATTTTTTATGCAATATGCAAACTTTCCCACTGGTTATGCAATATGCAAACTTTCGCACTGGTTGATATTGTTAGGAATCTTCGGGCCTAACTAACCTCAAAAACCGGCTTGTATGCAAATTTTCCCCACTGGTTGATATTATTAAGAATTTTCGGGCCCAACTAACCTCGAAAACTGACTTGCAAGGATAGGATTGCCCGATGCTTATTAAACACGCGACATAGGTTTCCCGAGGCGATGTGGGACTATTTAACACTCTTTTCGACGACTAGGGCTACACAGACGGATTGGCACGGAAACCATGGATACACAGATGAAAACGAAGTGGTACAAAAATCACGGACGGACACGGATAACGTTGAGCGGGGGTCTGGTTCTGATACCATGTTAGCATTCCTCTGACCTAACTAACCTCGAAAACCGGCTTGCAGGGATAGGATTGACCGAAGCTTATTAAACAGACGACCTAAATTGCCCTAGGTGATGTGGGACTATTTAACAGATATTACACACAATGTTTCTTTGCATGAATAAATGGAAGGCCAAAATCTTGATGCATGATAATTAGAAAAATAACTTTAAGATCTTAAAGCTAATGGACTTTGGAAGCAGCTAAACAATTAACTGCTACAGTGTACATGCAACCCCTAACATGATAATCAATAAAGTGGATATTGAAAAGATACCCTAGGGGTATTTAAAGTCAATAAAACACTTTTAAGACCTTAAAATGCATATCGTTGCTCATTAGTCTTTTTGTGCATAGGGCTCGCAACTTTGGACCTCTAGGTAGACTTGGTTTTCTAGGGCTTGAGTAAAATTCAGAGAATGGCTACTTTCGTCACTAGGGACTAGGGAGAGAAGGAAACATGTACATACATAGTGTCACTTTTAGAGCTTTTGAACTTTTCTTTTCATTTTACTTTTCTATTCTATCTTTTCTCAAACCTTTTCTTTTTTTGTTTGTTTTTTGTTTTTACGTGAAGAGCTTTGGCTTGTCAGACTCATCATCCGACACCCACTACCTCTATCTAAACACAATAAAACGAAAAACGAAAATGAATTCATCTACGCAGGACTTAATAATTACATTACCAAAATGATATAAAAGGAAAATACAAAAGAAATACGAAAACAACAAGAAGAAGGCCTCCTCCGCTTTTATTATTGGATTAGATAGACAAATAAAGAAAAAAAGTTACAAGGCAGATTGATTGAGAGATGGGCAAGAGATTTGAACATTGTCTTTGTCTCTGTGATGATAAGTTTGTATCACCAAGGACGTGATGGGGTTGTATGCAAAACAAACCTTATACATGCTCTCACTTTAGTTCTCTCTTATAAAACATTTTGAGTACAAACAAATATAAACTAGACAAAGGCATCAGATGACAATGATGTGATCACTAGTTAAGCAATGGCAGTAATTATGACTCATTTATTCCTTTTCCTTTCCCCTCACCACCACAATGAAATTATTGAGCGACAGATATACCCTCCTCATAAGCACCAGAATCTCTCTCTCCCTCTCTCTTCTAGTTGTACTCTAGTGTCGATCTACTCTCGTAGTACTGGCTGGCACTCTCTGATCACCGATTAGCGAGATGCTTTCTAGTTTCTATAGGTAGGAACGGCTTTTGCTAGTTACGGGATCAGACTTTGGGATATCCATTTACCAGGAAAAAAAAAACCGGCACAATTAGGGACAACTAGACAAAAGATGGCCAGACAAAATTTACCCGGTATATTTTTTGAATGAAAATTTACTAAACCAGTAATTTGTGCGCTCTTTTACTCCTTGATCTATCTTTTTTATTGAAAAAAAAAAAACTTGGCGAAACACCCGTCTTTGTTAAAAGAAAAATAGTCAAACTCTTAATAAAGTTGGCAGGGACGGAGGAAGATGGGTGCAAGAAAATTTTTCGTTATAGTACCAAAATTCTAGCCTATTCTTATTTTTCTAAAGGAAGTTCTGAATAATGAATAGCTTGTACTCATTTTATTTTGACCGATTGTGTAGAAATACTGATTAATTTCTTGCTTTCTTTTCCCAAAATACCATGGGTTGTTTTTCCTAATTTTTGTAGAAATAAAATCCTAATTTTACTTTAATTAAGTACGATAATTTAATGGCGTATGAAAGTACTACATGGTTTATGGTGAAAATGTATGTCAAGTAGACCACATTTTTTTTTATATCGAAAGACATAATTTTACGATGGCTTTCAAAGGCAGTATGTGTCGTACAATCATATGATCAAGAGGAGACCATACGCTACTAGAATTGGTGTTAATTAACCTAAAGGTTATTGTAGAGCGTCATTGAACCTACCGGCCTTGGCATGTCAAGCATGTTGTCAAATATAGATGCCGAAACTATTTCTTCATTTAGCATATTAAAGTTAGCTTCGATATGGTTAGTAGAGTCTTATCCAAGTTACTCATGGAGATCAAAGAATTGAAGATCATACGAAGACATAAATTTGAAGAAACCCATCAAGGTTAGTACCGCAACCCGATTTCTCCTTTCGGACTATTTCTATCTATCGTAGCAAAGTCGAGGAATTTAGTAAAAGATCATATATAAAGAAGATCTAATCGGATTAGCTTTTGCTAACTATGGTAATGTTTTGATTTCAAACTTTTGCACAAGTGTTTACTGAAAATTGAAGGCTCGCAAATTCATTCTTCAATGCGTAAAAGTTTTATCTAGTAGTAATGCAATCTAAGAAAATATGATCGTAGAAAGAACGACTTTAAAAGTTTCATGTTAACGCCCTAAAATTGGTTCAATAAAATTTTTTCCCCCAACATGTGTGGTAATTTGTGAAGGACTTATGCTGCATTCAGATAAGAAATATGATTGGAACGAATTCATAAACCTTCGATGATGCAAATTTTATTCATGCAGCCACTTACCTTGACTATGTCAGGATTTTGAAAATGTGTGATGAACAACACCACTTGAATAAGAGGAATATGTAAACAGATATTTATGTGTTTTAAGATATTTGGTAAAACACCAAAATCCAGATTAATTAATGATATCACCTTTATAGGTCTCTTGAACAATCCAAATTTGACAGCAAATATCTTATTTTTCTGATCAGCAGTTTAACAAATATGCTAGCGTAAAACTTGTCCACGATAAAGAATCTACTTTTATGCTTAATTTTTGTAATACTGTGTATTTAAATTTACAACAAAGATGTTAGAAATTGTACTTTTTTTAATTTGTTCTAGGTTTTTGTCATACGTGGTTTTCCTGACTAGATTTTAACGAGGCGGTATTTGAATGACGTCGATTGTCATTCAAAATTTTAAAATTATGCTCTTCTTCCTTCGACTAAATTTTGGTCCATTGGGTTTTACTGGTATAGTTCTAGAAAATGTATATAACATGGTTGTTATCCAAGGGGGAGTCATATATTCCCACCACTTACGAGGTCAACCTGTTATTCCAAATCAACTTAACCATCTTCTAAAAACTTAGATGTCCTTCTGATCCGCATATGGTACAGTTACAAACACACTACTTATTGACCTATGGTTATGTGTACATATGTTGGCTCTTTGTTGAAGAAAATACATCAACTACTTCTACGATTAATTTCCAGTAGCTTGCAATCCATGTCACAAATCCTTAGTATGTTAAAGAACTAGAAATAACCCGTGCAGTAATGGCACTGGTTAAAACTGAATCAATATTACGTATTACACGATTTTAATAAAATGGTAGTAGTTTTATTTATAAAAAAAAAATTATAATAAAAAGCATGAAAAACTATCTTATCCATGTTTCTTTGACACCCAAAAATTCCCCAAAAAGTTTCCACTAAGCATTGAATACATGATGTTTGTCAAATAAAAATTCGACATTGGAGCGGAAAAGGAATAACATGTGCCGTAACGGCACGGCATGAGATGGAATAATATTTGGTCATAATGATTTGAATAAATACTACAAACTATGATGAGACTTATTTTGACCCATGAGAACTTGTAGCTGTGAACATCTTAGATATTTTCCATCCATACAAATTATATATGACATGTTTTGAATACTCATGTCGTATTTCGATATTCCGTGCGTACTTACTGAAATGAATGTACCACGACCATTTTTTTCTATTAAAACAACTCCTACATGATTAAAGCTTAGATAAATATATTCTTAAAAATAAAATAAAATTTGTTAAACTTAGATTTTCTAAAAGATTCAAAAAAAATTAACTTACTTTTTAAATTTAAATATTTTTTGTTTTACAGATAAAGGATTTTCCCTAAATATATAGAGTTTTTAGGGTGGGGGGAGAGATGATTACAAAATTTGGGACTTGTACAGCAAGGGCGTATTCTATGTCAAGTCGGCTAAGGTTTCCATCAGGGCACCTGCGGAAGTTTCGCCAACTGCGGCTCTTTTCACTAGAAGTGTTGTGCATCCTACCTTAAGTGTATAGTACTGGAAGTTATTTAATAAACAATGTTGCGCTACTGAAGATAACATTATTAAGAAGACATGTAGGGAGATTCCTTCTATGTGCCGCCTGTGCAGGGAGAATTGCGAAGATGTCAGCCATATCACTTGGCATTGCAAAATTGCTAAGAAGATTTGGGATTGGGCGGCTGATATTTTTAAACTACAACCGAATGAAGATCTTGTGGCCTCTTACAAGGTTGCAAAAGGGCGTAGTAGGATGATAAAGGATCTGTGGATGGTTGCAAATCTTGCAATAGTTACGGAGTTATGGAAGCTGCGAAATAAGGCTTATTATGAGAACATGCGTGTACGATGGCTTGAATTTAAGGGACGGGTTCATCGGGTAATTCGTGATAACTCAATTAGAATGAAGGGCCACATGTACAACACCTTATATGATTTGCGCATTTTGAATTTCTTTAGAGTGAAGCACAGATCATGCAAGCACTCTGTCCCAATTGAAGTTACTTGGACGCCGCCTAATCCAGGTGAGCTTATGATCTGTTGTGATGGAGCATCACTTGGCAACCCGGGCCAAGCTGGTTCTGGTGTAGTTTTTCGTGATTCTAATTCGGAAGTTCTGGGAGTTTTGTGTGTTGGACAGGCCTGGCAGACCAATTACTATGCTGAAGTGTGTGCGGTTATCTATGGCGCAGTTGTTGCTCAAAGATGGAATGTCAAAAATCTATGCGTCAGATCGGATTCGATGAGTTGCATATTATCTCTCCAGAAAGGGGAGTTGCCGTGGCAACTAATGCAGAAGTGGAGAATGGCGAAGAGTTTTTACAACAATATTAGCTATGTTCATAGCTACAGAGAGGCTAATTTTTCAGCTGATGCCTCGACCAAACAAGCATGTTTGTCGGCTGAGGAAATTTATGAGTTTTATGAGGGTAGGCCAGGTTTCATTCAGTCTGTTGAATGGCCTGGAAAGGTTTATTTTCGTTTAAAATAGGTCTTATTGGCGTGCAGCTTAACGGTTTAGCGCTAATATAGCCTAGTCCCTGTACAGTTTCGCTTTTTATTTTATTTTTAAGTTGACCGAGTAAAAAAATTAGGGTGGGGGGGACAAAAAAGACATTTAAAAAATAAAAATAAATAGAGTACTCAAATAAATGTCAATAATGTTATTAATTTGGGACTTGTATATGTTGAGGACTTAATAATTAGTTTTAAGTAATTTTAATTATGATGTCAAAGTACATAAATGCCCTACTTTTGATATGTTGAGAAAATCCACCACAGGTTAGTCAATGTTTATATATTTGTGGATGGAAAATACAATGGAAAATCAAATAATAAGATAATTAAAGTTAATGATCTCTATTTGTGTTCTTTTTTCATATTTAGTTTCATTTATACTTTAACAAAAAAAGTCTCATATATATAGCCTATAAATAGAGGCTTAAACCCTTGTAATTCTACACACATTAATAAAATTCATTTCCACTTTGTGTCTCCTTTTTTCCATAACAAATACTTAATTTTGTATATATATATATATATATATATATATATATATATATATATATATATATATATATATTGCATTCTTGTATGTATAATTTTGGAATGAAACTCTAATGCGAGAAATGGCTACCTTGTCTTATCATGCACAATCCTATCTAGTGCTCGTGCAACATGATCCAAGCTAAATCATGCCAAATATATATAAATATGTGAGATTATGTGGGTGGCAGTGTTTCACACGAAACTGACGAATTACCACATGAAGAACCAAAAAGAATTGGTTTGGCAAGGTAACTTGGATACGTGGTAGTTTACATATGGTGATTTATAAAAAGTTATAAAGAATCAAATATAGTTACCAATCATTTGTGAAATGTGACTTCTTCCATTGTCCCAGTGATAGAGTTTATCTCATTGTGATCAAAACACTCTCAAAGGATAGAAATTTAGCTCAAATGACAAAAGTGGATTTTGCAACGTTTATAAGTGCTGCAAAATCCACTATGACAGAGATATAAAACTGAATAGAAACGACGGTCTTCAACTGCAGTTGTTTATACCAAGTTTTCTCTGCGACTGTCTTCTGCAGCTATATGTTCTTCGTGTTCTTCTTCTCTGCGGGTGCAGAAAACTCTTTGCAATTCCTTTTGTTTCGCTTTGTAACCTCCCAATTATATATGTATTCACTTTTGTGACTCCCACCAACCTTTATATACACCACAAGCTCCAAATATCTCGAGTAAATCCCAAAAATATCTTGTTTTTCTTTTATCAAAAGTCTCGGACTTTTTCTTCATTTTATTCTCCCTTATGTGTCTTCTAATTCATTCCAAACTCTTCTAAAGATTGAACTAGTGACTAAGAGACTCTCCCTTTTTCACTACGTAATTGCCAGTTTTAATCATCAAAAGCCCGACATATTCTCACTGCCCTGATTTATCAAGATATGAAGAAATCTTTACTTTTTCTGGTTTTTAATTTCATTACCTTCCCTATTTCGCTATAACATACTAATACCAATCCCATTCCGTGAAAATATCTAAGAGAATCATGTAAAAATCTTGTCCCGAAAATATGTAGTTCAGAGTTAATTTTCCGTCAAATTTTGCTTTGAACAGGTGAAGAAGAAAGGGTGCCCCTCATCCAACACTTGGGGTGCCTTTATCAAGTTGGAGTCATCTTATCCAAATAAGGGTTGTCTTTAGTAATTATCTGGGTGCCTTTATAACATTTTTTCCAATAATTTTTCCACAAATTATTTACCAAAAACACATAAAATGACACAATAAATACAAAATTGAGCACTAACAATATAGAGAATTCAGAACAAATCAGACACAAAAATGTTTTATCATGATTCTTTTCAGTTAAGTTACCACAAGAAATTATGCATCCAGTTAACTTTCATATTCATGTTTTTATGTCTGACTTAAGGAATGTCTCCACACAATTGAATTTTTAGTCAGATTGACGAGGTGTTAAATGATAAAAGTAATTCTAAGTTCTCTCTACATAAATTAGTAGTATAATGACAAGTAGCTTCGTTCATTAGGGACTTATCGACCTAATGTTGTTAATCTAAATTTATGTCTGAAAGTAATGGAAAGATACGTGAGTAAATAAAAGCATCCCAATGCAAACAATGGTGATGACAATGATTAAGGAATCCATATCTATTAATGAAATCGGACACTACTAATATTCCGGCTTACTTCTCGTAATATCTTACCCGTTACCACCCTTGAATAGTTATTGTCTCATCCTAATCAATTTCAAAGTCATCTACTATAATAGGTTATTTGTAGGATATTATTCAATTTGAACACATAAAATTAGATCTCTAGGTGTGATCTAATAAAAAACGTTACATTCTGTAAATTGGAGTAAGACGTACTCACTTTTGAGTTTGGATTGTGAGATATAAGGCAATTATTTAATTCTCAATCGTTTAACAATACCTCATTGTGATCGACAATCAAAATTACTAATTTGTGTTCTTGAATCCTTCCAAGTCCTGATTAGAGTTTATCAAACAAACAATAAAGTTAACTTGTAACTCGACGAATCATACACATATCATGATTGAAGATAAACAACAAATGCCACAAAGAAATAAAATATATTTTATACATTATCATTCATGTTCGCGGTATCAAGAACATCCATAATTGACACGAGTTAGCATCACATAAGTATGTGATTCATGATATTAACCTATAAAGAAATATTTTAAAATTAAAAGATTAAAATTTGACTCAAACGAATATCACCAAGGAAACCACATTGATCTCTTATTTTGTTGCTTGGTAGACTGGTGGTGAAATAATTTTTGATGTTAAAATGTTTTAGTACAATGAAGAGTTGTTTATGATAAGAAACTCGAGAAGAAGTTGGCATTGTGGGTGATGCAAAATATGATGTTGTACGTGAAGTGATAACGAATTGTCAATGTGAATAGCAAGAGAAGTTAAGGCATGGAACATGGTCATTGAAAGTGCATAAGTTATATATATCTAGTGTCAAATTCATATTTATATTTTCTAGAATTCTTGCATTTTACCTTATATTACTCTTGTTTTCTATTTTGATTTTAATTTTAGGTGAATCATCCAAAAGCAATAGAAATGGTAATAAGATGGCTAAGAAGTAAAGTACAACATGCCCCTAAGTACCTAGAACTAAAGAGAGCGGAAGAAGCAATAAAAAGAAGCAAATAACTTTGAAAACTCAAGAGAAACCAAAAAATAATAAAATTTACCTTAAGTTTCCACCTATATTAAATTAAAATGAAAAGACGGATCCAACAGGGAAGGAATGAGGTTATTTCGATATTGGACGAAGAAGTTATGGACAAAACACTTGAGACAAGAAACATGTTTCTACAACATTTTGGTCTGCATAGTTTTGGAAACTCAACTGTAGAACTATTTCGAACATGGATTTTGTAAAGGTCCTTAGAGTTAGTAGGGTCATGGGAATCGGTTTCATGTTGACTGTAAAAACCTTGTTGGATCTGTTTTGTCGCATTTTTTACTTCTAAATTGAGAAAGATTGGTCCCAAATTGGATTCCAAGACCTAGAATTGTTAAACATATATAAAAATCTCATAGGTTCTTAAAAGGGGGTACAAATACTCTACAACATAAGGATCAAACTACCTTGGAGCATATTAAGGTTTTTCCTTTATAAAGGGTAAACCGTAGCATTTTATTTTTCTTTTTTCTCTGTTATTGTATATTTTACATGGGTTTTGAGAAACCGTGAGTAGGTAAATTTATTATATTTGTTAGGAATGTAATATGAAGCCCTGATATGTGAATCAATCTGGCAGATTAGTTTCAATGTTCATGATCTCTTCGCTTATGTTCTACGGTTAATATCGTAATGTTTGGTCGAATATCTGCTTATTTAATTTGTAACTCGAATGATCACATGTTCATATCTAAAGCAAGACTAGGGTTTGAAATCTGAATTATCTAAGAACTCTAATCAAAAATAGCATAACATAGTTGTTAACGACGAGATTTTGCCATGCTATTATGTGTAAAAGTTTAAACTAATTTAGATATGTGTGGATCTTGCGCCAGGAATAACCTCAATTCACGAAGATCAATGCTCTCACCAGGATAAGTTTGAATGACTCTTGCATACTTGAGGATATAAGGTATTTTTCCAGAGTGAGCCTGCGATGGGATTCTCAAGGGTTGTTCCAGATACAGTTTCTCAGTTGCTCTATCAATAGGTTTAGGGGAAGACAATACTCATCCTAGTCGACAACGTTCCTCACCCAAGATCAACAGTAGAATCTCACTTTCTTCAGCTGGTTTTTAGCTCAAGCTTACCAATTCAAATACAACTACACTCCCACAAATTTTTGATCGATGATTCCTTCTTGTCTTAGATTCGAAAACCATCTTAGCCTGGAGTAACAAACTATCGAGAACCAAGTTTTAGCGGGCATGAATTGGTTTATATCTCACAACTTATTATTAGGTTATAAGAAGATAATGTGCCAGAGTAAAAGTTCTTGGAAACTTCACCAATTATCGTTAGGCTTAACTATATTCCCCAAGTAGAAATAGTTGAGCGCTCCAGTAAATGGATTGTTAAACTAATGGTTTCCCTGGTTGTTATATGCGGCTTCCTCTAGAGATTTCTATTAATTAGCGTTTACATTTTGTCTTTTTTAAATCACGTGACTCCAATGTACAAAGTGCAAACCAAGCGTAATAGAAAACTAATTCAAGAAAATTAAGTATGAAAATCATAAAATTTGGTAATCGAATAAGGTGCTTTAGACACCTATAGTAGACTTTTAAGAGAATTGCAATAAACAAAATTGTCATTTTGGTAACTTAAATCAACGAAGGATATTCTAAGTAATTTCACATATTAGTTATTGTTGTTAATCGAAATTAATGAGGAATTTGCAGTTTATGGGAAGAGTCTTTGCATCGACCAACATAAGGAAAAGTCGATATTAGAAAAAAGGGTACTCTCATGCCTTCTTTTGGGAGCCGACACCAGCAATTTAGTTTTTGGTTATTTTGTTGTTCTTTTGGTTACCAATAAAAAAAAAATTTAAGCAATTATGTAAGTCATCATAATCAAGTAGTGGAAGACTTCGGCGTTGATATCTATATTTATGTTCATCATAAAAATGGTAATGCAGTTTTCTTTATTTCTTAGTTCCATGGACCAAATATGATTTGTGTCTTGGTGGCACGGGGACTTGTTATTTGTTGGAAATAAAGATCCATTATTTTTCCATTCTTATGCATCGGGAGCCGTCTTTTTTCTTCATATTGGAATTATGGTAGGTAGTTTAAAGAGATAATCAACATTTGGTGGTGTAATTTTTTTCTTGGTGAAGGAAAGTGCTTACCAAGCGGATTTTTATCTAGTCCATGCTTTTTCACCAAGTAAGAGTGTCCTTCTAAGCGATAACCCAATGTTGTTATCCCTTCGAGGATAATGAAGTATACAATACGTTCCGGTTCTGGATTTTAATATATTAGTTACATAAATTTTATAAAAATAACAAATACAACGAACCTACGAGTCAAGAATCCAATCAGTTTGTAACTTTGTGGACAATCATTGGAACCAACCCACCAACTCTGGATTCTTTACCAGACACAAAAAGGTGGACATTAACTACCACGAGAACCTTCACTGTCAAATCATTATACGATAAAATGACTGCAACAGATGATGTTGATGACTTCCCATGGTTCTTCATATGGAAACCTGATATTCCACCAAAGATAAACTTTCTAATTTGGTGTGTAGTCCATTGTAAATTGAACACACTTGACATGCTTCAACATAAAGGTATGGATGTTTATAGTTCCTGTGTGCTTTGCGGCGGTAGTCCCAGAGTCTCAAAATCATCTTTTATTGTGTTGTAAGATTGCAAAGAAGATTTGGCCTGCATTAACACCTACACAGAATTGATCTTGGGTTTTTGCGGAACCAATGATGTCATTAGCACATACTTGGCAGGACAATCATCTTACTCATTCGGGGTAAGTAGCTTTGGATCTTATACCTGCTGCTATCATTTGGATCATCTGGAGTGAAAGGAATTGTTACACGTTTGAAGAACATTACATTTTCAAGACAGATGAAGAGTTGTGCGACAGTGCAAAACCTCTCGTTCTCACTTGGGCTTCAACTGCCAGCAAGAGAGTTCATCAAAACTTCTCAAATACTTTGAGTAACTGGGAGTCTGTTACTGATTTGTTTTAATTTTCTTTTCGGTTCACTTATACTTCTAATAGAACATTGTAAATTCTTCTGATCTTAATACAATTATCTCTTCTAATCAAAGAAAAAAGGGAAAAAAAAAACTACCGATAAAAAACCTGGCGAAAATGATCAAAGTTTATGCTAAAGCTTGAGCCTAGATTTTTTGTCCAAAACTTGTGCCACCAGGGCTCCTTGAAGGATGTCGATGGCTCCAGTTTGAATCTAAAGACCGAAGGGTGGAGCAGAAGCACATCTAGAGCACCAACAACAACAAAACAGAAATTATAATAAAAAAAAGAGTTCGTTGTGGGTTTAAACCTTAAGGCGGGGACTGAACATAGTGTGGGCTACTGGGCTTCAAATGGATCACGCTTATTGTTGCCAACAAACTCTTGCTTGCCACTTGCCACACTTGAGTCTGATCAGTAGTTCAGTACACTCGTTCCATAATGTAATTGGGGAAGTCAAATATCCCAATTCAAGGACGCATATTTCACCCAACTTAAACAACCAACAAACATTACATGAGGAGAAGACATGTAAATAACTCCACGGTTACATTGTTCCATAGTTTGGATCTCCAGCTATCATCCTTCAAAATATTTGAAACTGGTTAGGAGTGGATTGTGTAGCAGCCTAAAAAGGTGGACGAACGCATTAGGAGTGGTCTAAAACTCATGTGCGTTTACCTCTAGCTTAGTGGCCAGATGCAAAACGAAGCCGAATCCAAGTGCTGATTGATATCGAGTTAAGCATATCTCTGTTAACGACATTGTTACCAACTCCGGCATAACCTGCTAGAACATATTCCAGTGAATAGAAATACGATTCATCCGAATACCGTAACAAACATCCGCAATACCAAATCATTGCTTTTTCAATTTTGGATTACCAACACAGTATTTGCAATGCAACAAAACCACTATACTGGAAAGACCCGAAATCAGAATCCGGGTTATGGCAAACAACCATTTTTAATAGTTGTGTTGTTGACTGAGAAAGAGACGAAAGAATGCCGTTGAGGTTAGACAAATATACTAAAACAAGTGGGTTGTGCGGTGGTTATCAGGACATAACATTGTACAGTGATCAGTGATTCAGTATAGTAGAGAGAACTAAGATTACCAATTCCAACTGACCCATTCTATTTTCTTCTATAAGTTGTGATTTGAGTATTCATTTCAAATGATTCAGAGTGGTCGATTATTACCATGATGATTCAATAAATTGGATGCAAAGTTTGGTTGACAGAGAAAGATAATTACTTGCCAACTTGATGTTTTGTGCATCCTCGAGAACTCAACCCACAAAGCACAGAGAGCCGGCCGAGTTCTTTTGTCGCTCACGTGAAATTGCCACCTGCTGAGGATAGATCATAATACTAGTGTATTTCCATCAATGGAGTTTCAATCATCAAACAGAAAAATCCAAAACTGCTAAAGACCTTTTTACTCGCGAGCACCTCATTAATCACTTGATTATGAATTTTGATTTGTGGTGTCTGGTGCGATTTGATGGTTGAGAGTCGAGACTGGAGTGGCATTTGATAGTAGTTAGAAACATTGATAGTCTAAAATAGAAAGCTATTATTGGGGAGTCACATTCCTTTAGAGGAGCTTCACTTGGATATCTGGTGACCAAAAATTTGATTAAGGGATACTTTTGATTCCGTAGTAATTTGTCAAAATTACCCTTCAATTAAAACTAAAAGAAAAACAGAATAAAAACCTAATCTTCACACTTTCAACCATTTTCACTTCTGCTCTCTTCTTCTTCTTCTTCTTCTCCTCTTTCTCCTCTTCTTCTTCACAGTAAATTTCTATTTTCACATCAATTCATTTCATCGTTTACGATTAATCGGCGATTCGAAAACCTTAACATCGTTGGATTAAATCTATATGAAAGATGAGGAAGAAGCAAACTGATCCCAGTGATGGTAATCAACATCTCAATCAACCTCAACTCATCCCACCGATTCAATCAATTGAAGAATCAAGTTTTCAAACTCCTCAACAACAACCCATGGTGTATGTAAGGTAATAATCGGACAAACACATCTTTTTGTACTCGTTTTTGTGCTTAAATCGAATGAAATCGAAGTAAAATTAGGGTTTTATTTACTTTCTGCTAGTGTTACGCCTGGGTACGGTACTAGATTTTTCAATCGTAATTTAGTTTTTGAAGAACTTACACCTAGGTTTAGTTCAATTCAAGCGTAAACTTTGATTTGCATGTCGTTCACGTCTAGGTTTAGTTGATTTTCAGGCGTAATTCCAATTTCACGCGTAGGTTTAGTTATTGAATTTTCCCATCGTGAACCTAGGCGCAATTTTAGTTTTACGTTTCGATTGAAACCTAAGCGTAATTCTTCCTGGATGTTTTGAAGAAATTTGAAATTTGGGTTTACGCCTAGTTTCTTTCACACATTTTCCAGGCGTAATTTAGGGCGTCTAGGTTTGCTATATGTAGAACCTAGGCGTAATTCTTCCTGGATGTTTTGAAGAATTCCAACTTTGGGTTTACGCCTAGGTTCTTGCACTACACTTCCCAGGCGTAATGTTGGACGTCCAGGTTTTCTATATGTCGAACCTAAGCATAATTTATCTTGGATGTTTTGAAGAATTCCAACTTTGGGTTTATGCCTAGGTTTTTGCACTACATTTCCCAGGCGTAAAGATGGACGTCCAGGTTTTCTATATGTCGAGTCTAGGCGTAATTCATCCTGAATATTTTTTTTTTATAGATTGACTTGTGTTACTAATTCATCAATACTGATTGTATAAGTGGAATTTCTTGTAATTTGCAGGAATCGTGATAGAGCAAAGCCTAAAAAGAATAGAGGAAATAACTTAACACCAAAAGATACTCCTACACCTCGCCATGAAATTCATTGTGGGGTCGATTATAGAGGTCTCCCCAAGGATGCTAACAAGAAGAAGGATATGATTCAAGGAAGTAGCTCAACATGTCCTGAAATTGAAGATAATGTTTTCCAAGATCTAGTAATTGAAGGGGATTAATTTCAACTACCGTTGATATCGGGAAGTACAGTTGTGATTATGGATCCACCAAATCAACAACAAGAAGAAGAAATTGTTGTTCAAGGCAAAGGGAAACAAGTTGTTGTTGCTTCACCTGAAGATACACCTAAACCTCAAGTGAAGGAAAAGAAGCCGAGGAAGATACCTTCACCAAAAGGCAAGCATATTCCTAAAGGCGATTATTTGTGGCCTTCGAAGAAGAATGGTAGACTTTAGGATGAGGCGCCCGATCAATCTACGGTCTTATTTGGTTATCCATATTCATGGGCTGCTAAGGTTTGCCAAAGCAAGGTAATAATCTCAAAATTTTACTTATTTTGTATGATTTTGTTCAACTTGATATTATTTGGTATAATTTAGAAAGTTAATAATTTTTTTGTTTATACATTCTTCGCAGGATCATGAAGTTACGGTAAAGAAATTGAAACATAAAAAGGGTGGTTATTGGCCGTTAGAGGAAGAATGTAAAACGGTTCGTGATCTTGTAGCGGATACAGGGATAGGTAATGGAATTATGAACCATCAGCATGAGTTTGATTCTACTGTTGTCACTGCCTTTAGAGAGTGATATTGGTTAGAAACCGATACTTTTCATCTCCCATTCGGTGAGATGACAATAACGCCGGATGATTCGAAGCAAATCTTGGACTTAACCATTGAGGGAAAATCTTTTTATGAAGGTTTTGACAATAATATGAGTTGGGAAGACCTTTATGTCCTTGTCAAAGACACACTTGGATGGGAGAGAGCTGAGATGGAGAAACAGTTTAAGTGGGTTGGTGGAGATAAACCAGATGAACCAAGAGAAGGTCCATCTACACCTGTCAAGAAGATAATGTTGAAGAATCTGAAAGATATGTTTGGAGGAACACGAAAGGCAGTGGAAGAACGTCGGGAGGTGATAGATGTAACAAGAGCTCGTCGTACAACCACCGCATACCTATTGCATTCCCTTGGTACCATATTCTTTCCTGATAACTCGGGGAACCGAGTAAATGTGCACTATCTACAATGGTTAAAAAATCTCCAGGAGACCAAAGAGTATGCTTGGGGCACTGCCACCCTCGCTTATTTACTTGATTCTTTTCGAAAAGCTTCGAGGGTTGGAGCCACTGACCTTGCTGGGAATGTTGGTCTTTTTCAGGTATTTATATAGTTTCGGTTTTGTTATATTTATCATTTTTTTATTGGTTTTATGTATATAATTTTTATGGTTATATATAATTTGTAAGGCATGGGTATATGACCACTTTCCGGGCATGATACCTTCTACAACTTGGTCAGACGATGACGCTGGTCCTACAGGAAAAAAGTTTGTATTCACTGGCACCCAAACAAAGCACAAAGAAGATAATATATCTACTTTAAGGTTGTAAATGGATACTCTCACTGCTGAAGATGTGATATTTGATCCTTACATAAATCTAAAGGAAGATGAATTTGGAAAAGAGCGTGATCATCGTGTTTTTTCAAGTTTGGGATCCTACAACGGGCATTTGTTTCATCTTTATGGGTACGCAATGGCCAATCCACGTAGAGTTCTCCGTCAATATGGTTATGTGCAAGAAATAGTCACTCAAGAATCGTTCAAATTGTGTGATGATGCTTCCAACGTAAAAACTGCCAATGTCGTGCTTAACTATAACCCAGAGCCAACTACTCATGTTTGGAACGACCGCAATAATAAAGATTACCAAATCCAAATGAAGGAGCTCATTCCTTCTATAGGAACAAAGGAAGCAGAAGAAGGTTATTTGGATTGGTATTACCATTTTGGTCATCCCCATGTGATCAATAATGATCTGGAAGCGGCGAAACATATCCAAAGGGCTCTAGAAAAGAAGAAGCGTGAAGCCGAGAAGAAAAGCTTACTTGATATGGATTGGAAGGCGCTATATTTCAAGACGGTAAGTAAAGTTGTTATATTTATAATATGTTTGTTAATGTTTCATAACGATATATTTGTTTGTACTAATATGTTTCATTTTGATATGTAAAATAGAAAAAGAAATGCCTTCAATTGGCACAAACATTGACTCCATGCGTCAAAAAAGATGAGGCCCTCCTAAGTGCACAAGTAAAGATTTAACAACAACAAATCAAAGATGTGTTTGATCCAAACAAGGATGATTCATCTGAGAGGGGCAAGAAGAGGAGTAGGCATTCGTCGAGAGATGTGGGTACTAGTCAACGTCAGCCATCACCTAGTAGTTTTGAATCTACAGAAGAGGAAATGCATGCTCGTGGTCGTGGTCAAGGTGGTCGTGGTCGAGGTGGTCGTGACGGTGGTCTTACTCGAGGTGGTCGTGGTGGTCGTGACGGTCCTTTAACTTCTCCAATTTTTTTTCTACATTCTTTGGAACTCTTTCCTTTAACTCCCCCATCTTTGGAACCTTTTCCTTTAACAACTTCGCTTTTTGCTAGTTTTTTGGAACGAAAGACCGGACCTTTTCCTTTAAAATCAACATTGCTTGTTAAACTTTCTTGAGTGGGAGGCTCAATTTCTTGTAAATTTAGATGACTTGGTTCTCCTTTTTCCATTTGACATCTTCTTCGTTTGTTTCTACCTTGAACATCCTCCTCCTCGATTTCATCCTCCGCTTCATAGGCTTTTCGCATCAACTCAAAAACCGAAGGATCTCTTTACTTTGATTCTTCCAACAATTCCCTTGACGATTTTCTACCTACACTCCTATTCTTTTTGGTAGAAGGCCTCCCCTTTCTCTTCTTCTTAGGTGGTTCCTTCATATCGTACCTAGTTTGTGGGAATACAAATTTACGCAAGTTACTCAACCATATTTGTCTTTGCTCCCGTGTTAATGTATCATATTTTGCGGCTAGCGCTTTTCCAATGTCGGCATCTCCAAACGTTCCTCCAAAATCTTGGTCAACTATTGTTTCATCAAACGTTAGTTGTTTCCAAAAGGGATCAACATCTTGTACCGGAATAACTCTTTCTTTGTAATTGGCTATGACATGCCGACATGGGAGGCCCAAACTTGTCATATTAGGACAAACACACTCTCCTCCGTCAAAGTTACCCAACTCAAATTGTATCACTTCTTTCATGATCATATCAATTGCACGATGCGACACTCTAAAATGTATATCCTCAAGCCAAGAATTATCTTTCCATTTTTTGTGTCTACTAGATCGGCTTTTTTCAAAATGCTCCATAACTCTATCGAGATCACGGAGGAAATAGTTGTGCATTGCTTGGAATACCGTAAAAAATCCACCATCACCACTATGAAGCTTCTTCTTCAACCGGTTGTGAGACGATTCCACCGTACTTGTAGCTTGGTTGTTGAAGTGTCTATACTGGTTCGTGAATGCGGATACAAACTTCTCTTTGTGCGAATCCAACCAATTGTCCACCAAATACTTCACCATACTTGGATTCTCAAACTATCCAATAACATACATGATCTTTCTTCATAATCTTCCACGGTGAGAGAGTCTGCCATGGCATCCCAATCATCTTGGAAACTAGCCCATCTTAGTTCCGCCAACTTGTCATCCTTCTTGAATTTTTCTTTGGCTTGTTCTTGTTGATCTACCGGTAGTGTCTTTATTCTCGCCATTTCACTTTTCTTTGTTGGACGAATTATGGTATTACATTTAGTTTCAATTTTATTCCATAGGTGGAATGTGCAAAGAAGGTGATGAGCATCCGGGAAAACCCTCGCTATTGCGTTCAATAATGCTTGTTCCTTGTCGGTGACAATGACTTTTGGAGTATATCCTTCCACGTAGAATAACTTCACTTGTTCTAGTGCCCACACATAACTCTCTTCAAGCTCATTTTCCAAGAAGAAAAACGCGACACTAAATGGAGAGTTGGTGGAAGTTTGTCCAACAATGTTCAATACCGACATCTCATACTTGTTGGTCTTGTACGTGCAATCCATTAAAAGTACTTGATTGGAGCACCGAGCCAACCGTATAAACTCGGGATGATCCAATATGAGATTCTTTATTTGGCGATCATCATCTTCGTTATGAAAAACCGAGTAATTATACTTCTCTCCCAAATGCCTTAATTGTTGCATTTGATTCCTATTTTCCCATTGCTCATCTTTCAATTTTGTTTTGGCGTTATAGATGGTTGCCAAAGTAGAAACATTCGATGGGTTTAGGATCTTTATATGACTAAGTATATCAATGGGTTTCATACGGTTTTCGGTCATGGAACTTACAATCATTTTTTCTTCATCATTAAGCCGCGCCGCATAAGGATGGCTTAGCAAGGTCTTCGGTATTAGGTGGTTATGATGATCGCATACAACTTTCTCCAAATACCAAAAATCATTTTCATTTTTCTTGTTGTGCTTGAATTGAAGCTTGAACGGGAAATTAGTCTTCTTGGTGAAAGTAGTATTCTTCCTCTTCGTCTTTTCTTTAGATTCGGCACCCTTTTTCACATGACTTTTGCTAGTTCCACTACACTCGCAAACCATTTGAAAGTGGCGATCATTGGTTGATCCATTACAAACTATAACACACATAATTAACTTGCCACGTTCTATAGCCCATTTCTTTGCATCTTTTTTATATTTCCATGTCTAGATGTTCCAAAAACTCAAAGTTAGTAAAAAAAACAAAAACACAGTGAATGAGCAAATATCTTTCCATTAGTTTCAAAAAAGAAAAAAACACTTACCAAGTCATTCAAATAGTGATGGGATGAATCTTCAGTTAGAATTTCGTTTGCATTAGGTTGAGAAGGCATTGGGCTAGGTGGAAGCACGATCTATGAACCAAAATATCACAACATTAGTCAAAAAAAGAAGGAAAACCAACATTACGTCCAGGTTGTAAGGTACACGGACCCAGACGTTTTAGGCATAGGAAGGTTACGGTTGAAAAATTCAACCTCTAACCTAGACGTTTTCAGTTACGGTTGGGAACGAAGAAAATCCAACCTAGACGTTTCCACTTACGTTTGGAAATCCAAAACCCTAACCTAGACGTAAAAAAGGTAATAAATACCCATGCAAAAACTATTTACGTCTGGGTTGTGGATGAATCTAACCTAGACGTAATTCTCAAGGTTTGTCCTATTGGAAACCAGCTACGTTTGGAATTCTTCTAAAGTTAGGCGTAAACAAAACTTACGGTTGGCAACGAAGCACAACCCTCTTCCAAACCCAGACGTTAGACTGAATTACGGTTGGAACGAAGCCCAACCCAACCGTAATTTTTCATGAAAGTCTAAAAATATCAAACTTTTTATCGTACTTAACTAGTTTTGAGCGAAATTGAACCCATGAGAGATAGTTTAGAGGTGTACCTGTTGATTTTCAACCATTGGTTCTTCACTTTGTTGATTTATTTCTTCAATTGGTGGAGATTCATCATCACTTTGTGTTAAACCCTCTCTACCATCTAACAAATCATCAATCTCTTGGTCTCCAACACGAGGAATGTAAAACTTGTTCTCTCTATCATACAAAGACTCACCCACCTCGAATTGGCAACTTGTTTCATCCATTTTGGTTGAGTGAATCAAAAAATCTAGGTTTTGAAAAAAATCTCCAAAAGTTTTCTTTTTTCTAGTTTTTCTTCCCACAAAAACTTTGTCTCAGAATTCACAAGTATATAACAAAATTCATCTTCTTAATCTAATTAGATTAGATAATAATTAAACTAAATTAAAATTAACTAAACAAGAGTTGTTTGGTCATTACAAAATTATTTGAGATAAGGGGTTTTTGATATTACTTATAGGTGATCCGTTTTTGTCTTATTAGGTGACGACCCTCTAAAGAAATATGACGCCCCAATAATAGCCTTCTGGGAGCGCCTAGACAAAAAAGAATTCCAGAATGGTCTTTATTTGCAAGCAGCCTAGAGTCCTAGACATAAAATTCCTAAGTGGGCACAGGAAGTTCTGACGTGGAATTTGTGAAAAAGAAAGGAACAAAATTAACAAGTTTATATGTTCCTTGTCTAGAGAGGTGAAACAGGAAAAGTTCCTTGTCTAGAGAGGTACCGAGAAATACCACGGAGGAGATAGTCCGGACATCGACGGCATGACTTGCACATGATTCGCTTATGCGGTTTGATTAAAAAAAAAATGGAGATACAGGACAGTCGCTGTTTACCCGGCTCTACACAGAACGTGGAATGATTTCATGTGGCAACCAAAGGTTGATATCAATCCAACATGGCGCCCAAGGTTCGCCCACAAATCATATTAGACACCGGCTGTTTATAACTTTATGTGCTGTACAGAACCTAGTTAGCAATTCGGGATTCGGCAAACGTACGGAACGTCAAACGTACGAGTATTATACGGTTTTGTAAAATCCAGATTCGGTCCAAAATTCGGTCAACGGGACGTGATTCGTCAGTAATTCGGAACGGTATACGTACGTGTATAATTCGATTTATAAATGTGAGTTCGGCTCTGAAAATTCGGTATCTATATATAACAAATAATTTGTATTTATAAGGTCATAGACCAATTTTTATGCATATGTGTGAGTTATTTAAAGAAAAAATAAACTTAATATGATGATATTAATAATATATACAACATTAGTTATCCAAGAGGACGTCGTATGGTGGTTTAGATGCTTGGTTAGTGAGTTTGAGATCTCTCTCACCTTCACCTTCAAATCTCTTCAGTCGTTTTTGTTTCATAAAAATTACAACACTTTTAATATTCGGTCGTGTATGTTCGGGAGGCAGTAAAGCCCAAAAAGTGGAGTCTTTGAAAAGTAAAAGCTAAAGAATTTATGGCGAATTAAGCGGACGTATCATTCGGGATACGTAAAATTCGTGAACGGTTCGCGAATAATCCGGGAATGCCACATAATACGCGACTTGGGTTCGGAGTTGCAAACGTACACGAATAAGACGGTAAAATTCGTGATACGGAAAAATTCGTGAATCATTCGCGAACTTACTAACTAGGGTACAGAATGTCCAAGTGATTAAGTGATTTTTTGGCTCTTCTCCAGTATTTATTAAATGAATATGTTTCAAGACAGTTTGAAAGAGACCTACGCACCTTTCTGCCAGCAAATAAGTCATTCGGCTGCTTTCTAAGATTCTATTGAACTAACACCACTGGCACCTGCTGCATTACAAATTTACAACACTGCGTGATGCCAACTGTGAGTGGGTCCATCTGGCCATTGCTTAGTTTCATTACTGAAATTTAGAGATTATATTTGTTCTCATCCTTTGGTAACAGATTCTTTACCATCTGAAAGAGATTACAGCATTCTTCGTATGCCATCTACAGTGCGTTCCCTATTGTCTTCAAGACATAGAGAAGCAGATTTAGAAAATATGACACCAGAAGTGTTAGTTTTAGTATTTCCATTTTCCATCACCACCAACGAGTGAAAAAGAAGTAAATATTTAACAAAATGAAGACTCCAAATTCTGCAGGAAAGAGAATTTCTGGATTAAGAAAAAAACCAGAAAAAAAAACCCACAAAGTGTGGGAGTTGGAAGATTTAGATGAAGTAACAACCCAAAGAAGAAGAGCAAACGTGGATTTGGTGGGGACTAAAACCAGAAATACATCAACAATAGAAATTGGAACTTCTCCTTCCTTTTAAATCTCTCTCTGAACTTCTTCCCGAATCTGATCTTCCTGCCAGCATTCTCACCTCCCATCAGCAGACGTAAACGTATCAGCAAACCCTGATGGCCGAGTGGGGATGCTGGTCTGGGTGTTATCCACACTAGCAAGGAAAGAAGACGTTGCTTCAAGATTGCTACTGCTTCCCTCAAATTGCTGCCATTTTTTAAGTGCTTGAGGAAGTGTCATATCGAGATCGATTCCATACATGTCTTCATCATCTGGTTCTGCTGGTTTCCAAAGCTCCACCAGAGATGATAATGTGTTTACTATGTGACTCATATCAGGTCTTTGATAAGGTTCCCTTGCACAGCAGTGACCAGCTAGTTCTGAGACAGTTTTAATGGTCACCATTGTCTCTTCAGTGATGTCGATTGTAGGGTCAATTGCTTTAGAGAAGTTTTCTTTGCTGAGGTGCATTCTTCGGAACCAAGACACTAAGTGCATGCTCTCTTCTGGTTGGGTTTCGTCAAGTGCCTTTCTACCTGTTATTAGCTCCATTAAAATCACACCGAAACTGTACACGTCAACCTTGGTCGTTACTCTTCCAGTTGCTGTCGAACAGAAAGAGAATACATCAGTAGGTTGATTAACCTCACAAAACAATTGTCGTAAAAAAAAGATTACAGTATTGACTTTATATTTGGTGAATAATCAAAGGGATCTCGTGGTAAACCAAACACATAAGTATATGATTCCAATGTCTGTGCCTAAGAACTGACTTCCGAAAATGTGTGATGGTCAATTAAATATTAAGGTTCTTGGATGTCTGAATCTAAGAGTTATCTTTATCTAAATGTGTAATCAAACGAATTGACATCTGAGATGTCTAAGAATTAAGACATCTTTCAAACAAAGTTAATTAAGACAAGACAATATTGACAAGATTAGTAACTAAATGGAACCATACAACATCTTTCAAACAAATTAAATGTGTAAATGTGTAATGAAAGACCATGTAACTCAATCTAAATGACCGCCAAGTAGAAAATCAGAGACTAGATCTAGAACTTAGATACAGACTCACTGTTCTACTTCTACGCGCAGTTTGAAAAGTTTTGCACCTGTGGCTCGTTAAGAATACTAACAACCTTTGAAACCAGCCACTCTCCTACTACAGCTTATGTTTGATAGTTTACTTGAGAAATCGAAACAATTGCTATGTGTGATATGATTGTTTCTAAACTTTCCAGAAAAAACAAATGCTTCTCAGTCTAAGCAGTAAGCATGTATTATACAGTTAAACACAATTAAAAAAAATGCTTCTCAGTCTAAGCAGTAATTGCATATTCTCAGAAAGCAAATAACTTACCTGCATATTCTGGGGCAAGATATCCAAAAGTTCCAGCAAGTTTTGTTTCAACAGAAAACTTCCCAGTAGGAGCATTACGAACAAGACCGAAATCAGCTACCTTAGCCCTCATGTCATCACCTAGAAGAATGTTTGAGGGTTTAAGGTCTCTGTGGATGAAACTTTGTTGGGCTAAACCATGAAGATACTCAACACCCCTAGCAACGTCTAACGCAATGCTTAACCTTCTAGTCCAATCAAGAGGCTTAAACACTCCTTCATTCCAATTAAAAAGATGTTGACTAAGAGTTCCTTGTGGCATATACTCATAAACAAGCAGCCTTTCATTTCCATCCAAACAGTATCCAAGAAGAGCAACAAGATGGCGATGACGAACTTTAGTAAGAACAGCAATTTCAGACATGAACTCGTGCAATCCTTTACCACTCATAACTCCACCTTCCATTCTTTTGACTGCAATCCTTGTTCCATCATCTAGTTCCCCTTTGTAAACTGTTCCAAATCCACCCCGACCTAAAATATTCTCTTGACTAAAATTGTTTGTAACGTTTCTCAACACTTGAATTGAAATCACCATATTTCCTGCTTCAACAACATGTGTATCACTTGGGCCGCTGCTTGCTTGGCTGTAGTTTTCACTTGATCCACCAGCATTCGCAGTTGAACCTGTAACAGTAATCTTGAGGATCTCAGGATCAGATCCTGAGTGGCGAGGATGGACCACCATTGCGTTGGGGCTTTGAACTCTACCAAACCGCTTTTGTTTTCTTTTGTACAGACAGAAACAGATCATTCCAAGCAAAGCAAATATAAAAACTCCCCCAAATACAGAACCCACAATGGCTCCTACTGAAATCGACGATTTCTTGCTTCTACCCCTTGAAGGACCAGGGTCGCTACCTGAAGGACCAGGTGAACCACCAGATGGGCTTCCTGGAGGTGAAGGGATATCCTTCCCAATTTCTGGGTTTCCAGTTGTCCTCACTTCCACATTATTACGAAAATCTGGTATCTTTCCAGAAAGCTGATTGTTTGAAACATCAAGTAATTCGAGATTAGGCAGATCCTTCAGCTCTTCTGGAATAGTACCAGTTAGGTTATTGTCAGCAAGAACAATTCTTTTTAGTGATTTAAGCGACACAATATCAGGAGAAATGGAACCAGTAAGACTAGATTTCTGAAAATTAAGACGAGTAATATCTCTACCATCGCAACTGATTCCCAAATACTGGTTACAAGGATCACTTCCCTTCCAATTTTGTGCAAACTTAAGAGGATAACCCAGCGACTTCGCAAAGGAAAGTAATACATTGACACGGTGATCACAATCACCAGGAGTAGACTTACAGAAGCTGTTCGTTTCCACCTTCAAGTCTAATTTCACAGAACTATCAAATTCAGGTACAGGCCCTTGAAGCTGATTATTTGTCAAGCTTAAGATTTGCAGACTTTTAAGACCCGTTAGAGATGAAGGAACAGGACCAGTAAACAGGTTATCTCTTAGATTTAATTCCTTCAGGTTACTTAGATTTGTGAAATCAGGTAAAGGCCCAGAAAACTTGTTAGTTTGTAACCAAACTTGGGACAAAGATTTCATATTCGACAAAACACTGATATTTCCAATGAGTTTGGTAGCACTTGCCTGTCCGTTCAACCAAAGAGATTGTATAGAAGAAGTAGCAAAACTTTTAGGAAGTCCACCTTCAAGGTTATTATTAGCCACATGGAATGATTGTAAAGCAGGAAAACTATTTTGGTCAAAGAAATCAGGGATTTTCCCTACAATATTAGCTGAATTAGCAGAAAAATTTACAATCGTTGAAGCACTTTTGAAACTATCAGGAATTTCCCAAGATGTAAAAGGATTGCCATCTAAATCAATCGCTTGAATCGAAGTAAGCCCAGAAAAGAAATCAAGAGGGATGGAAGAGAACTTATTATTACTTACCACTACTACTTGTAATGAACTCAACCCACTTAAGCTTGGTAGATCCCCGGAGATTTGATTCCCTTGGAGTTCTAACCTTTCCAAAGATGTTAACTTCTTCAGACTGCTTGGGAGAGTACCAGTAAGACCTGAATTTTTAAGTTGAATCCGCTTAACCCTATTTTCATTACAATAAATGTCTACCCATTTACAAGGATCTGGATCAGACCATCCTAGATCTTTTGAAGAGCTCAAACTCTTCTGTAATTCAACCATTACATCAACATCATTAGGGTTTGTTTGAGAGCTTACAGTGAGTAGTAGTAATGGAAATAGCAGGAGAAATAGGGTCAAAACCCTAAGTTGGAAATGGGTTTTTTTCATGATAATCTGAAATGAAAGAACTGAAAAGCTAGGTTGTGTCTGAGTTGCAGAGGTAGATATTTCTCTCTTGTTTAGGGTTTTGATCTTTTTAGGTTGAGCATTGTTGTTTACAGAAGCAAAAGTTGTGGATTACAAAAGACGCGTAGAAAAGAAAAGGAAAAAGAACTGAAATAGAAACCAGAGAGAAGAGTATATCTACAATGTGCTGGTGAGCTGTAGTGACCTACTGGATACTCCATTACTAGGATAACAGTGTCCGTGATTGAGACCAGCACATGTACGTGGGACCCTGTAGAGAAAGAGAACTAGGACCAACCACTGCCACACCCTATCTCACTCTACTCTAGAGGAGAGAAAAGCACCCGAAAAAAGAATGCGAAAAAAGAATGTGGCCGTAAAATCGGCTTCTTTACCGTCCAACGATTAAATCAACTGTTAGATCCACATTCAGGAAATGATCCATCACTTTTAGAAAAGAACCCACCATTTTCAGGATAGGACCCACCATTTCCCTTAAAGGGTTCAAGGCTGTTAGATCTGGATTTTTGCATGATCTAACGGTAAAGAAGTCGTTTGAGTGGGATAACTTCCCGCAAGGTCGTGCGGGATAGCACTACTCTTTTCCTTACCCTTGTACAACCCCGTGGAACAGACCAATCTGTAACGCTCAATTCACAGTTGTTTCAGCATTTTCGTGGGAAATCAGCTGTTATATTCCGTGGCTTTGCACAGCGCACAGTCTTATAGCCTAGCTGCATTCAGCTAATTCACAGCTCTGTGGAGCAGAAAAGGAGTGTATTTCCAACTGGGCCTATTCCTATGCACATGGTTAAAAAAACCTATTTAACATACTAGTGGCATGACAAATGAGTTACGCTACTATGGGAACAACACTGAGCGATAGAGTTTCTAGCGACAGTTATTCATTAGAGCGCTGGCGATAATGTGAATATCGTTGGTGTCATAGTTACCATTGCTCGATTTTGTTTATATGGCTCGTTTGACACTATATCGCTCAACGGCTATTTTATAACGGCCATATTCACCACCCCCCCCCCCCTTTTATA